>NW_010138289.1:46604-77897 GCF_000699245.1 Pterocles gutturalis
TGTGAACCACCATTCTCCCCTCCCTGTTTTTTTTTTTTTTTTTCCTCTGGTTGGTTGGGGTTTTGGTTTTGTTTTTTTTCCCTGCAACTTGCCCGGTCTCGCAAGCTTCTCTCCCTTCTTTAAAATCAAAATAGCCCAAACCGAAAGCTCCAAAGGCAGCCAGAGGATTTGCAGAGAAAACACTCTGCTCCTGCCCAGGGCAGGGTGTGAGAAACCAGAAAATATTTGCAGGGAGGTTGTTGAGGGATATAATTTGCATGTAGAGTTAAAACAAGGCAGACTCCACCCTGCTGAATATTTGAGAGCGTCAGCACACTTGTCCCTCACCCGTGGGACGAGCGCCTATGGTCTTCGCACCCCACTGCAGCTCCTCAGCCTCCCCAGAGGAGTGCAGGCCTCCCTCTGACCCTCACCACCCCGAAATCCCCAGCGTGGGCAACCCCTGAGCGGCCCCAGGACACTGTAGTGACCCCGGCTCCATGGGTGGAAGGCTGAGGCCCAGGCCGGCTACGTGCCTGGCCTGGAGGTTCATGTGCCGCTCGTGACAGGGCTGGGAACCAAACCCCGGTCCCCGGTCAGCTGCCCAAAGGGCAGCCCTTACCGCTCAAGGGGAAGGACGTGAGCGAGGTTTGGCTCTGTGGTTGTTTGCAAACAGAGTGTGCTCTTTCTGCAGCTTCGTGGGGTACCAGGTGGCTCATGGTCAGCGTGTTTTAGGATTGGGATTGTCGCTGGTCTTCCCCTGTTTTCAAAAAGATCATTTTCTATCAGCCAGCTCTTGCTGAGCCTTGTGAATGGCATACAGTGGCTTTCCTCCAGTGATTTAAATTTGCAGAATCTTGCTTTGCTTTTTCTGGTTATACAGCCTCAAGATGATTTCTCTCCCTTCCTGTTGTTTAGACCCCTCTAGACTGGCAGGCTGTTTGCAAATCCCGTGCTACAGGCACTTCATTTCCTCTACTAATCAATAGTTTGCAGCCTCACTACTGTTTATATTTCTTTCATTTGAACTTCTAGTATTTCTCTGTGTCTCATTACTCTTGATCAGTTGTGTCATTTTAAGTGCTTCCCTCAACGTAGTGCTGTAACTGGGCCATGGCTGGGTTCCGCGAGAGCAAGGTGCAGCTTCAAGAAAAAAAAGTTAAAAAAACCAGAACAAAAAACCCTCTGCTGTCTACAGCTTACAATTTAACGTCTGACCACATAGTCCTGAGAGCCTTTCCTCTGGATCCCTGGACCTAAATATGTTGCCTAAAACCACACAGGCCTTTTTTCCCATCTAAAACATGTGTTTCATTCTGTCCACCCTCACTCCTTAGGCTTCTCTGAAATTGCTGCTTTGCAGGTGTCCTCCATATGTATATGAATGAGCCTGCGTATTTCAAAAGTGATTTTTACATCATAGCTTTCAGGTGGTTTGTCTTGTTCCTCAGTATCCTCTCTATCTGTTTGGGGTTTTTTGTTTTGTTTGGTTTGGGTTTGTTTTTTTTTTTTTTCTGCCTTGGTGATCAATGCAGCATGATGAGCAGACCTCAGTGTTCTTTGTACCTTTGCTCCAGGTCACTAACAGTGACATATTTGCTTCCTGCTGGAACCATTTGGGTTTGGGGCAGTTGTTCGTTTGGAATCTCCTTGTTGCCTGGAACCTGCTCTACTCTTGACCAAACCTTTGAAATTCAGATTTCCATGCTTATAGCTCCCAGCATGTTTTGGGTACCCTGATGTAGAAGCCAGGAGGAACTCCTCATTCTTTGCCACCTCTCAATTCATAGCCTTTCAGAGAATGCAGAACAGGGAACTTAAATTTGTTTGGGGCTCATGTGTAAAGTCTTTCCATTGCATTCAACATGTGCTTAATTCTGAGTCTGTAAGTGGTTGCACAGGGTGCAACTTTTCATAGACAATGCTTCAGACAAGTAGCAGTACAAAATAGTAGGGGGTTCCAAGAAAGTTGTAGTGTAAGCTTACATACGAAAAGCCATACGTTGTCAAAGAGCCAGTTAATCTAATATCCCGTCTGCAACCATGAGCAAGTCACGAATGTGAAAGGAAGGCAAGCCTGGAGAGATGCTGCTCCCAGAAAGCCTTTCAGCTCCTCCTTTGCTTGACTGATTTGAACAGTGGTTTCTTATAAGGAGTGCTGTTTTCTGATGGAAGAAATTGTGAGAATAAGTGTGGTAGGGCTGAAGTTTGTCTGATCCATTTGTGTTAGAGTCGATAGTGGTAGGGCAGTGATATTTGCAGTGTATTTCCTGTGAAAAATGAGAAACACTTGGAAATGTAAGTTAATAAGTATTCATGATTCTGCTGAGAATAGACATTATCATCGTCATCATTTTCACCAAAGAGGAAATGGGAAGAGAGAATTCGTGAATTGCTCTAGGTCACACACCGAGTGTGGAGCAGAACTGCTAGGAGCAGAGCTCAGCCCTCCTTGTCTTGTGCTTCAGCCACAAGATGAGCTTTCCAAGTGATTCGTCTTGGGCACCTATCAGAGGACACGGTATTTTGCTTTCTGAGGCATGATCTGCTCAGCTCCTTTGTACCGAAAAGCCATATCCCTTTCCTTGCTTAATGCTGGTGAAGAGCGTAAATGTTTCTGTCAGGTGGGAGTTAAAGCCTGTGAGAATGTGCATTTGCAAATATGCAATAAACCAGTTGCCTGGTTTAATGCCAAGGACTCCTCTTGTGTGGGAATGGGATGGGTTCTTCCACTACTCTGTAATATTTACTTTGCAGGGAAAGTTTTCTCCCTGCAAGAATCTGGAATTCTTTGTAATATAGAAAAAAATTGCCCAAAATATAGATTATCTTTTAACTTCGTAAAATATACAGTCTTTATGATGAGAGGGGAAAAAAAGAGCATAAAAATGTCCATGGTCTTTTATATCATGGGCTCTCCTGGTCCAGTATTGCTGCTCTGATCAGGGCCAAAGGAATAACTCGGTAGAGCAAAACTTCTACAACGTCTGGTCTAAACTCCTGGATTTATTCTGTTGTTAACAGCATGGGTTTCAAAGTTTCTGTAATTTAACTAGTTCACTTGTCAAAATGCCCTTGCAGGAATCGTTCCTGCAAGAGAAACTGGAAATTTTTTCATTGCTTTGCAGTTTTCCCCAGAACATGTGAAAAAACTTACAGTGCCTCATATTAAAGGAATATAATGCATATAAAACTGAACCAATCCAGAAGAAACCTCTGCCACTTCTCTTTTGATGTTAAGCATCATCTTCCTGATGTAATTTCTTCTTTCCCACAAATGGGACCAAAACAAACCTTCACCACATTTCACAAGTCGGTAGAATTCAGATTTTATCAGCCGTCTCGAGGGTACTGGCTGACATCATTATGGCACAGGGCTTTCTTCATACTGTGCCAAAAGAAAAACACACAGGTCAAGCAGAGAGATTAACTGTGGCCATCAGGATCTGTTTCTGTTGCCTGTTACTGTCATCCCAAGCACCCTCAAGCTCAGAAAAATGGGATGTAATTTGACTGGTATGCAAGAACTGGTGCAGACGGTAAAAGGGATGTATGTGTGCGTAACTGCAGTGTAGAAGATCACAAAAACCTCAAAGTGGTGCCCTCTGGCATTTATACCTTAATGCTGTTTAGAGTAATCATATTTGAGTCACTTTGCTATGTTTATCCATCTGTCCCTCGGAGCTCAAGTGGCACAAGACCCCGCTGTACTAGATACATGCGTAGACATGACAAAAAGGTAACCCCTGTTTGCAAGGGTGTCCTCCTCCTGCTCCCTCCCTGCCAACTTCTTCTCTGTATATCTGGGTCTCCAGGAGGTGTTTGCAGCGACCAGAGCCAGGAGGTTTGCTGAGACCACATGCTGTGCTCCTTCCATCCGGTGCCCGGTGCTGCAAGGTGCCGCTCTGCAGTGCGAAGGCTGCTGGACACTTGGAGGGGGCAGTTGCTTCACATGCTGGTTTAGCTTGCTGGAGGCAGGCAGTGGGGAGAAGAGGGAAATGGAGATGGCTGGTTCATCACATCCTCAGCTGCTGCCGTGCTTCTTGCACAGGCTGTCCCCTTCCTTTCAATGGAAACTCAACTTGCCAGGCAGCCGTGGCTTCTGCCTGCAGCTGCTCACCCGCTGGTTTAAGCACGCATTGGTTGGCGGTGCCAGCATGGAGAAGCAGCTGCTCTGAGAATGGTTCGTTATTACCGACAGAAAATGCAAAGGCAAATATTTGTGTGTTATAAATGCAATATAAAAATGAAGTATTGTTTAACCAGGTTGCACTATGGACTTGGGTAGGCCTCAGTCTATATAACACAATACCCTGCCAGCAAGAACTTGCCCCTTTTTATGACTTACTCTTCTTTGAAAGTGGTCCAAAGTTCATGTAGTAGAAGAAAAACTGTTGTTGAACTTACACGGGATGGAGCAGTGATGGCTGAAAGCCGTAGGGTGGGCTGCAGGAGAGTCCTGCTCAGCAGGCTGTGCTGGCACCCGGGGCAGTCTGCTCTTTTGTCTGTTCGTGGCAGCCGGGTTTGGTGTGATGCTTCAGCTCTGGGGAAATGCAAGTTTCCTGATTTGTCTTTGTTTGTGTGTCACTGCAGCGTGCAATCGTATTTGTGATGTGGTGCCTTGCAGAAGGCTCAGCACGGCACCAGAGGAGCGATGCTGACTTATGGCCGGCACTCTGGGACATCCTGGGTTTTGTCCCATACCTCTGCAGCCACCTTGGCTACTCTTCTTAGTGCTTCCCTTGGTTACCTTTTTTGTTTGCTTTTTTCAGGGCGTGAGTTCTCTAGGCTGAGGGCTTGGCTTTCTGTGGTGTTTATACAGTGCTTAGGATGTTGTGGCTGCAAACAAAGCCAAAGACTCATTAATCACCACAGGACAGAGCCCCATCCATTTCCCACCAAAGTCACGGGGAGGTCTGCCTGTGCGGGGAGGTCTGCCTGTGCGGGCCTCGGGAGGGAGTGGATACGCCCCCCTGTCTGGCTGTCTTCATGCAGGCTGCAGCATCCAACCCTCACCCTTATTCTCCAGGTCCTCCTCTTCCCATGATCCCACCAGTATCCGCACAGTGGAGGCATGTTCCCCATGCCTCTTGGCCAAAGGTGTTGGTGGTGGCTCCTCTCCTCTCCCCTGTGATGTCCCTGATGGGGAGGCTGGGGCAGGAGCTGTAGTGGAGGAGGGCAGCGCAGTGGGTAGGCAGGGAGCTGAGACCCAGCGCTGTCCCTCAGCTCTGCAGAACCTGCTGGTGGCTCCCCTCTTAAAATCTAGATAAAAGAGATCAGGCAAGGCAGTGTTCAGTAGAACAGCCAAGCTGGCTGGTTTAATCTACCCTGCAAGAGCCAATTAGCCAAGGAGGAGGGGAAAAAAAAAAAAAAATGAGGTCATTCACCCTCACCACTTTGTGGCTACTCCAAAAGAAAAAAAAACTATATAGGGTCAGTTCAAGAATGACAAAGAATAACATTTGTGACTGCAGATGGGTGCAGAATATATTTAGTCAGTGGTCAAAGTGGAGGGAAAAGCAAAAATCTTGTATGGAAAAAAAAATACTGTGAAGTTTTGTTAGGCAACCCATTAATCTGGAATACAGATAGGGAAAAATGTGCTACCAGGTTCATATGGAGTCCTAAAAATTGCTTATGTAGCATGCGAGGGAATCTATTTTGAGCGTGTTATTTTGCTGCAGCAAATAGTTTTGCCTTATGAGCATCATGTTCTTTGGTAACTTTTCATTGTTCACTAGCAAGAGCGATGAGATGATTCCTTGAATCTGTTCTCACAGGAAAAAAAAAAGTCTCCCCTGCAATACCGCATGTAGTAAAACATGCTGCTTATGGAAATGAGACAAAGCCCGTTCAAATCAGGGAGGGATCTTTCCACCAACTTGACTGGCCCACGGTCCCCGGCAGAGCTGGTAACTTGTGGTGACACCTAAAGAGTAAACGAACCAATTCTCAGCCCATTCCTTAGCCCTTTATAAAGGCAGCAATTGCTTCATGATGGAGAAAGTGCAGATCTGATCAAGCAATTCTTACTATAACTCGCACTGAGGCAGAACGGTCTGTGGGTGTTATGTTGCATCCCCTCTATATTATATGGTCATCATCCAAAGTAAGGGCTACAGCCCTGTCCATCTCTTTTCTGCCTGTGGAATATTCGGTATTTCTTCTATGTGCAATGCTAAAATCCAGGATAAGGAAGCCAAAGCAGAGCATCAGGCGGTGAAAGCAAGCTTCCCCTCTTTTCTACAAGCTTTCTCATTCCCCCTGGCAGCTCAGCTAGGATTGAAGGGTCTCATCTCACACCCTCAGAGAGTAATATGTTATGCTCCACTGTGGTGGCATGCTGGAAGGAAAGAGTACATAAACAGACAGATTTCTGAGCATAGGGAGTCCCACTGAACTCCTTAACCTGGCATCCAAATATAGCCCAGCGCAAGAAATCTCTTGTGGTCATTTCTTCATTAAGACTGAATTTAAGATGATGAAGCACAGAAGAATAACCTTCTGAACTAAACTGCAAGAGGGGCATGCACCGCATGAATGATTGTGTCTTTAGTGCCTTTTAAAATTATTATTATTTTAATTAAATGTGAATGGGTGTAGAGTTACTCGTGGCAAGTCATTGAGACTGTACCTGGAGCAGTGACGCTGCTAAGCTTTCCTATGGAGCACTGCTGTTGCACATGTTTAATCTGCAAGAGATTTGCCTTCACTGGCCTTTTCACAAGTACTTCTAGGTATTGGCTTCGGTAATGTCGTTATTCTGCCATTTTAATTTCTGCTTGTTATGGACTATTGTCTTGATGTCAAGCCTTTTTGTTAAATATTTTTGTTTGGTTGGCGTTTGGGTTTCTACTCTTTGATTATTCTTTAAAATATTCTACCCAGTAGCTATGAGTCTTAGAATTACTGTGGCAATGAGGACATGGAGGTTAAAGCATCGAAGTGCAGACCAGGCAGGCAACATGCAGACACTACCGACCGCCCCGTTGATGATAATATTAGGTGTGCCCTTCTGGCTGTTGTATGAAGATGACTTTGGCTCTGAATTACACATGCTGTGCACGCGATGGCGAGTTTTCAGTCCACAGAGGAAAGCTAACCTATTCACATGTTCAGTCGGCAGCCGTTTCAGCCCTGCTGTCTATCACAGCTGTCATCTCCCATGTGATATACCTGAGGTTCCTGTCTGCCTTACCCCCACCACCCTGCTGGTGGTCAGTGCGGCACTTCTCCTTCACGTAGTCTGCTGGCTAGAAATAACTCTGGAGGGTTTGAGATTGATGAATGGTCTTTCCTGTTGGCAGAGCAGCCCCAGTTGCTCAGGTGTTTGCTTTTTGCTTTGCGCTAAAACAGAGGGGCAAGTGGAATAGTCAGGATGGGGCTTCACTGCTGTTTGCCTGCTTGCTGGTCGCAAGTTACAGTTTTCTCTTGACCTCTTTATTCAGTTATATCCCTCATGTTGTTTCTGGCCTCTTCAGGTATTAAGGCTCTAGCAAGGTTTCAAGGATCTATTTTTAAGAGCGAAATAATATTTAGTTTTTAGCTGTTGCCATTTCCCGGCTATATTTTACCATGTGGTGGTGGTTCTGTGATGTGGTTTACTGGTCACTGGAAAGTTGACATCACCAAAAGCATTTCATTCACAATCTTAAGATTTTCATGATGAATTACAGACCTGCAAGCGAATAACTGGAATTGCACAGCTGTGACTTGTGTGCTGCTTTGCTTGAATTTTTATCAACAGTGAAGACTGTCTATGAAGGATCTGTTGCATTCAGCATCCACATGATTATGATTTAGTCTTCAACCTAAGACTCCTCTTTCCCCTTATAAACTCCCAGTTGTATAAATTTCCAGAGTCCTTCGTTGTATGCGTTACTATTCCATTCCTCAATTGAGTGTCTGGGAGCACCAGTCAGGGAGCTGTGCCCATTGAGAGCCAGATTCTGGTTTTATTCTTAAATAATTTTTTAGCCAAGCCTCTGAAGCTGGCAACGAACTGAAGAAATCTGGGTTTTGCTTAGCAATATTGCTGACCCAAGTCAGGTAGGAAGCTGGAGAGCTGTCTATACGCAGTTGGTGTGAGAGGAGGGGGAGCAGCTCACATTTGAAGGAGAAAAAGCAGCAGACGACTGCAGAGGCCATCCTAGCTGGATACCAGGTTGCTGTGCTTGCAGGGGCTACTTCAGATCAGAAAGTGTTGGTCAAAGCTCAGTCATCTTGACAAAGGGAAATATAGCCCCAAATCACAGAAGTATTACAGTTCTATAGCTGGCAAGGCTAAGGACCTCAAAAGCAAGTGGTTTGAATAAACTCAGGCTCCAAAGGATAAAGAACAAGTGTTGTGCAAGGCAAGACACACCGTAGTTGGCTCTCCCATAGGTACTTTGGGTCTGCAATACTAAATTGAGAAAAAAATGTGCTTTGCTCAGTGAAATGCTGACAGGTGACTTGAATACTCTCCAGAATCAACTACACTGAGCAAGAAGGTGTCATCTTAAGATAGTTACCCCTCGTCCCTTTACGTGTCAATTTTTGCAAAACTGAGATTATTGCTAATGAGCAATTCCCATTGAGGCCTCAGGTTCTTGTTCAGAAGTGACATGGGAAAAAGACTGTGGAAACCCCCGAGCTTGTTCTTCCAGATTTTTTCTTTTAAAGGAGAGAGGCCCATGCAACTCTATCTTCTCTGAAATGTCTCTCTGAATATTCATCTGAGCAAGAAAGTAATTTTAGCATCCATGACACACAGCTTCTGCTGCTATCTGATTGCTCAACGGCACCAAGAATAAATATTTCCTTAAGCCTGAGGACAGGAATCCAAGTGCTGCTGGTTCCCCCTTCAGAAGCACCTATGTGTGTGTTTTTTCAAGGTCTGAGTAACGCAGTGGTGCTTTGTAGCTCTGAGTCATCGAAACTCTCCGACTCTACAAGCACACTCTTGCTTAGCGTCCTTTTCAACAAATGGAGGGGAAAAAGAAAAAGAAGCTGAAAAGGCTGCTTGCAGTTTGACGCCAAAACACAGTCCTCCTGCAAACCTTGTCATGAGCGTGCCTGTTTTTCCAAAGAAGTCAATGGTGCTATTCATGTGCTTGAAGGTAAGCAGGTGTTGGCGTGCTTTACCAAACCAGATCCACCAAGCCCAGAGGAGGTTTGTCCTTTTTCCCCTGGATTCTTCCCCTGTCAGATATACTTGTTCTGAGGTAATGTTAATCAAGTGGGAAAGCTGGCTGGTTTTTTAGGAACTGCTGCAAACTTGCGTGCTTCACACACTTTTTAAGTGACAAATTAAATTTACGCGGGATACCCAGAGCTCTTTGAAGCACTCGTTTGCACATGGTTGTGGTGTTTAATGAACAGCTTCACCAATAGCCAGGCCATTAAAGGAATGACCAGGCTGATTTTCATCTTATTTAATCACTTCAGAGGAGGTTGACACCTTCGTGTTCATCAAGGCCCCTTCTCTCTCTGGATAAGAGCTCGATGATCTCCAAATCGCTGTGACCCACAGGCCAGCGCCCGATGAGAGGAAGGATGTTCCAGGGGTTACAGAGTGAACTTGAGACTTGGGAGACTTGGTCTGGTTTCCTGTCACCTCCGTAAAGCCATCTGGCCTCTGAGCGAGACTTCCTCATCTGCGAAACCAATGGCACTTCCTTGTCTCAGAAGGACACTGTGGCAGGAATGTGCTGGTGATGGTGGGGCATCAGGCCGTGGTGCTGCTGGCAGCACAAGTGCTTCTCACCCCCCCAAGGGCTGAGAAGGTTTGACGCTGAGACACGCATGGTCCCCTGGCAGAGGGTTAAACAAGGGATAACCTGACTTCAGTGGGGCTGTGTTAGCAAAAGGGCCCGAGTTCACTGGATTGGCTCCCACCCTAAGAAACCCTCAGGTTGCTTTTGTTTCCCTTACTGTCCTCTCTGCCCCCGGCTTTCATGCTTAGCAGGGCCAGCCAGTCCCTACCAGGCCAAAATCCCTCACCTTTGCGAGGAGGCTGGGCTCACGTCGGTATTAGCACGTGGACACTGAGAGCCTTGTCTTCATGCTGTTGAGCGTAAACCAAAGGAGGGAGTATTGCAGCTCTGAATGCATTGGCTTGTGTGAAAAGGGAAAGGACACCGTCGCAAAAGAGACTACTTATTGACAGTGTAGGCTTATGCAGCTGCAGCTCTGATTATACTGTAACAATAGCCCTCTTTATGTAGTAGAGCAGGGAGTGATGAAATGACTTCCAAAAGGTAGCTGAGCAATTAGCCTGCTCCCTCGCCTCAGCGCTGGGGGATTGCTACTTATCCTCAGGCTGAGTTGTGATTCTCAGAAATTATTCCAGACCCTTTGGCTGAATGCTCTTTAGCAGATTTGCATATCCTTCCTTAAAAAGGATGACTTTGCCCTTGTTTGACACTTCAGTAATTTTTTAGCCTTTTCTTTTAAAGAGGAACTATCAAACTGGGGCAAACGAGGAAGAAGAGGACATTCTGTTACAAAAAGCGAGTGACTGGACCTGTCGCCAATCTCATCACTTTTGTTGCCTTTTCGGATGGCTGGGAAGAGAGAGTCAGTAGATGAAGATCTCTCTGCTGTTCAGTCCTGCAGCATCACCTCACCCCCGTGCTGGCCAGCTTAGTGTTCTAGCAGACGCTGCCTGAAGTGCATTACAGAAAACAAGCTCCTTCGATTACAGGAGTGTTTTCAGAGTTTCCCTTGGGACGCTGAGCTGTGCCACTGTTCAGCTGACAAGCTGGCCCAGCTTTCCCTTTCCTAGATTGCCTCTGGCCTTGCCAGCACTGATCGATATCCTGTGCCCCTCCTGGGAGGTGCTGCACAAAGGCAAAACACAATCTTTGTTCCAAAAAATTTGTAATCTAATCACAAGAAAGATTCTGCTAGTGAATGCAAAGAAAGAGACAAGGAAACAGTGAGACAACAGAAGATTTGTTTCAAGACTGGACTCTTAATTCAACCTGTGATAGCTGTCATAATTAAAAAAATGACTATAAGGTGTTTATAACCTGCAAAAAGGTCCTGACTTGAGGTACTTACTCTGTTCCAGGCACAGCTAGCGCAGTTTTGATAAACACAACTTATGCACCAACCCATGGCTCAAACTCCAAGCCAAAAGGTAGTGTTTTAAAGAAAAAAGTCAACATTTTTGGTTGTCTTTAAGTTACAAGACCCTTCCCAGCATTAGAAGAGGACAAGGTGCTCAGGGAAACCTATTTTCTGTTTAAAGAGATTTCTATTGCTGAAACTAGAAAAGGATCAAAGAGAAGTCAAGACCTGGAGGAAACAAGGGGAGAATGCTTAAGTAGAGGAATGGAAACCAGTATCATTACACACAGGACTGTCATATGCTGTTAGATGGCAAAAGCTCCCTTTAACCAGCAGTAGAAGCTTTATTGGAGCTTTCTCCAAATAAATGAGATTTTAACAACTGTATCCAATAATAGAGGATTCCTTGCTATGGGCCAGATTTTGAACCAGGTTATCTATTTATTGCAAGATCAACAACTGGTTGTAGGGTGTTGAGTTTGCCTGGAGGACTGCTGACGGGAGACTGCCAGGCAGCCAAAGCAGGGTCAGCAGGGGTCTGGACGCAGTGCTTGGCTGGCCAGGATCCCCAGCACAAGCCATGCCCCAAACACTGGCTCAGGGAGCTGCATGTGCTGGGCTGCAGGTAGGGGCACTGTGTGCACGGGCAGCCAAGAGCAGGGAGGGGATGCGAAGGCCCATTAAGAGCTAGAGGCATCTCTGCTACCTGCTTTGCAGATACCCTCTCATGTAACAGTTTCAAGTGGTTTGGGGGGTTGGTTTCTGTTGGTTTTGTTTCGCTTTTTGAGAAGCAAAAAGCTGTTGGCTAATTGTGTCACCTCTCTTGATGACTGCCTCAGTTCTATGAGACCATCTCTGGCAGGACAAAGTGGGAGCCATAAAAAGCTGCAAAATTGAAGTCCAGTATTTTATGGGGCTAGACAGCAGTATTGTGTATCCCAGTGGGAAGCTGGGAACTTCTTCTTTTTTCAGGAGTATAAATCATTCACCTTACTTGTTTGCTTAATGCTATACGTTAAAACTGCCAGTTGCCCAGGTCTTGGTCTGAGGTCATATCTGTGGAAGAGACTACAGAAGTATCTCTATGCCAATTTTTTTTCTTTACAATAATTTAAAAGTCATAGATTTCAAATAATAGAGTACTGTAAGGAAAAGGTTATCTTGCAGGCCAAAAGTTCATGACAAATTACAAGATTGTGTTATTTACTTATCACCTGGCTGTATTACAAGTCCCTGTATGTACAGCATCAAGTACATGTTCTTAGCACCTTTGAAGTCATACGTGTTGGATAATTTTTACTGCTTAGCCATCCAAAATGCTATATGGAAGAAAAGTTTTCCTTCTCTCTGCCAGCACTGTGACTAGGTAGGTCTGAAGCTCTCCAGGTGTGTTGGTTCTCATGTCCTCTCTCTTCTTCTCTGCTCCAGTTGTCACTACAAATCACCCCACCTTGTAAAAGCGAACAACACTATGAATACTCTGGACGGTGCTGCACAAAGTGCGAGCCAGGTACGTGAGCATTGGGTGCACTGGATTCATAACTGACAAGCTTGTTGGAAACAGCTCTGTGGGTCAGTAAGGCAGCTTGGTCTTGTGACTCTGCTAATCTATTGGCACGTACCCTCGCAGGTGCATGATTTCAGGCTTATGAGTGCCCTCCAGTGCAGGAGGGGTCCTGCTGACCTCAGCAAAAGCCGTAGCAGCTATTTTGTTGGGATAACACTTAACCACTGCAGGAGACAGAAAGCAGCTTGATTCTCATGCGCATAGGCAGGACTGCTCCTGGGCCATAAGCTTCACGGATGTTTCAGTGCCACACTAAATGGGGGACAGACTGAGTAACTGAAAAGGTGGCAGGAAGAAATTATTGTCCACAGCAGTACAGCAGTGTTAGCCCAACCTGTTATTTTCCCTAAGCTCCTTAGACAGCTGGTGTGCAACTTGCAAGTGACCTACTTGTGCTTCTCTCATTCACAGGAAAGTATATGTCTGCTAGATGCACTGGTACTTCTGATAGCGTGTGCCAGCCGTGTGGCCCAAATGAGTATATGGATGTCTGGAATGAAGAAGATAAATGCTTACTACATAAAATATGTGATCAAGGTGAGCTGTTCATATTGAAGAACCTTTTAATCCAAATTAGTGAAGCACGAAGATGGGCAAGTGGATCTAGGGAAGCTGCTTTGTTTGGGTACCCCACACTGGAGGCTGGGCATGCAGAAAAGCCTGGTGGAGGGGGAGGTCCCCAGATAGCAGAGATTCCGTGTTATGCCAAGCACCACGACCATAGTCTCCATGCTGCTGATAATGAGTACCTTCACTGGGGCCATTCCCACCTGTGAGTTGGATCTTAATGGTTGTCCTTGTGTCTGGCATACTGTGTGTTTACTTCCCCCAACACGTTTGTCTCACCCTTGCAAAAGCTCTGTTTGTTTTCTACAGCAGCTACAAGAAAAAGTATTGCTCAGGAGTGCAATCAGTGAGGAGCCCCAAGCTGATCAAGGGTCTCCCATGCTTCTTGAAAGATAACATTTCGTCTAACATGAATGGTTTTGCATCTGGCATTCAAGCAAAGCAAAGGTAGAACAGGAGGTTCATAAACTTGAGGCTTCTTACAAGAGAGATTTTTACTCCCATCTGCTTTTTCCTTTAGGGAAAGCTTTGAGAGAAGTGAACCCAGGGAACAGCACGTTCCAGCGCCAGTGTGCTTGTACAGTGGGCTACCACTGGAATGAAGACTGCGACTGCTGTCAGCGAAATACCATATGTGCTCCAGGATTTGGAGTCAAGCACCCTGGTAAGATACAGAAAGGGGACGTACAAGGCGAAATGTCACAGGCCTCATCCTGTAGGCCTGAGTGGGTTGTGTGGATTGTGATGATAGAGAGGATACTTCAGACTCTCAGATGACTATTGACAGGAGATACATTTCTGAGTTATCATTACTGCTGCATATAACCCTCCTGGACTATTTGCATTTTGAAGGTTTTTGCCTCTGTAGTTTAAATAGTATCTTGGATCAAGTGACTTTTGCAAGATACCACGTGGACATGGCAATAGTTGCAGGGTCTTCAGTGCATTTCTAACTTTTGCTGAGGTGTCTGACTGTAAGTCACTAGGACATGCATTGCTCCAGTATCCGGAGAAGTGGTCCATTGGGGATTGTTGCTGACGTCGGATTTAAAGTCAAGTTTTGTCCAATGTCTTTGCTTTGCTATCTTATAATGTTACAAGCAAGTTAAAAGTGATTAACACCTTTCTGGTACTCACCCCAGTTTCAGCTGGGACAGAGGTAACTTTCTTCATAGCAGCTAGTGAGAGGCTATGTTTTGATTTGTGCTGAGGAGAAGACCGATAACATACTGATGTTTATAGTTGCTGCCAGGACAGTCAGGGACTTTTCAGCTTCTCTGCTGTGTGAAGGTCCGCAGGTGCAGGAGAAGCTGGGAGGGAGCACAGCCCCAATTATTAGCCTAGGATTCAACCTTAGGTTTAGGATTGAGACCCAAATTGGCCAGTGGTCTATTCCGTATCATGTACATCATGCCCAGTATATAGGTGAGGCTCTGTCTGGAAGTTGTCTCTCTTTCCGGGTCAGGTTTCTCTGGGTGGTCCCTCTCCTGGGGTTTTCTCCCTCCCTCGTTCAGCTCTTGGACACTTGGGCTCTTATCTCCATTCTGGGATTGCGGTTTCGGGACTCTCCATGCCCTGGGATCATTATCTGGGAACAGGCTGAGCCTTGGTCGTCAGGTGGTGAGCAGTTTACTGGGTATCACTCATTTGTATATTTGTATATATTACTATTATTATTTTCAATATTATTGTAGTTTAGTTATTAAATTGTTCTTATCTCAACCCACGAATCTTTTTCCCTTTACCCCTTTAATTCTTTTCCCCATACCTGGGAGGAGTGAGCATGAGCAAGTGGCTTTGTGGTATTTGGCTGCCAGCCAGGGTCAAAACTAGGACAGCAGTGCAAGTATGCTATGTTTTACATGACTTGTAATGCAAAGATTTATTGTAGACGTTTAATCCAATCCTAAGTCAGATAGAAAACAAAACACAAATGTTTTGTGGGTGGAAGATAGAGACGATCAAGTTCAGAGTTGTGATGAACACTGGGAACGGCTGCACCAAGCATGGGGAACCCCAAAAAAGCAGCACATAATAGAATAATGGAGGATGAAATGCTGCATGGGCCTGGAGCACAGTGGTGCTGTGTTTTCTCCAGTTTCACAAATCCTGATACAGCATTTTGTTTACACTTGTTTCATAGAAGTGACAATACCAGTTAGCATCACTGTCTGTGGCATAGCATTGATACAAGGAAGTTAATGGAAGGGGAAGGATATAATATAGCTCTGTGTTGTTTTACAATAACTGCAAATGGTTCCTGCTCATTTCTCATTTTGATCAAGTACGTAAGTGCTCATGTGAGACTAGCATACTTCTTTCTGCTTACATGTGACTGTCAGTGTTGCTCTAATTTAATCTAAGATCCTTCCCTCTTCAGGGAAGTTTTTAGGGGGGTGGGCAGTGGAGCAGGAGTGTGGGTAGCATAGTCACCCTCCCCTTACTTGAAAGGAACTCACGGAAACTCAGCCATGAAGTTTTTCTTCCTTTACTACACACAGTGCAACAAGACAAGGACACAATGTGTGCTCCATGTCCCAGAGGCTACTTCTCAAAGGTTGCTTCATCCACCGACGAGTGTAAATCCTGGACCAAGTAAGTCCCTTTATCTTCAAAAAGAACTACGCTAGCCACAAGGCAGGGAGATGCTTGGGCAAAAGTGTTTTTCAGTGGGGTGTTTCAGACTGTCTGCAGAGCACACAGAGCATCTCTGTTGGCTATGCAGCGATAAAGGCATTCTCTCACGCTGGACCTTGAATTCTCCTTGAGGGGGAGCAAGAGAGAACAGTAACAACAGAACTGCGGAGCTAACACAGCTGACAATAAAGAGGATTTCTGAGCTTCTTAAGGGTGGAGAAATGCGGAAAAATGTTGTACGTTACAACAGAATGTACTTCTCTGCATAAGTGTAGGAGCCATGACAAGCTCCCTCTCTGAGAACCTCGCCTCTTTCTCTTTCAGCTGTACAGCTCTAGGACTGGAAGAAATCATGCCTGGGACTGACAAGTCAGATGCAGTTTGCACACAACGGAAGATGCCTGAGCCTTCAGAAGATGGTATGTGTCCTTGTATCTGTTACAAAGTACCTGGGAGGAGGAGGAATGTGTTTACTAGGGTTTTTGGCTGGCTTACCTCCGTTCCCATTGTGAGTGACTCTAGAGGGAGCAGTTGTAGAAGAAGACTGCACTCTTGGAAAATCACACCTTTAAAGATTACTTTAAGTCTGGCAGCTTTAGGGCCTGTGTCCACCACTAAGCACAGCTTTGCACCTCCCAGTGAAACTGCATGGCAAGCAGCACTGCTGTTATGCCAGTGACCTCCGTCACACTTACAACTCTTTCATTTTTTTCAGCCTGCTGATTTCCATACACACATTGTCTGTATAAGGGCTAGCAGCTTCTCTCCATGCTTCTTTTATAGCAATGGATACAGTCTCAGCTGAACATACCTGTCCCTTCTTGCCCACTGCCCATTTTCCTCTCCAGTGTGGATATGGTGCCAGGGAGGCTGCTTGCCTGGCATGCAGTGATCCATCATAACTTGAGATAAAGGACAGATTTTGCCGTCTGAAGTCTATAGTCTCCATGAGAGGTATGTCCCCCATCCCGTGAGGCAGAGCAAGCACAGCCCATAGGCTGCTGGCACCTTGCAAGGGGAATTTCAGAGGAGCACGACTGGATCACACCCCTCTGAGACACCAAGACTCTTGATTTTTACGGTGATGGCTCAGTACCAGGTACCTTCAGGAAGGCTGCTTGTCACAGAACTGCATGAGTGCTAGAGCTGTTGTCCTTCTTATAGAAACTGAAATAATATAGGAAGGGGAAAAAAAGCCCTGTTCCTGTCGAAAATCAAGTAAAATGAGCAAGGATTGTCATACTGCTGAGTACAAGCTGCATGTTAATGGCACTATCTTTTTTACATCCTGCAGGAACAAACAAGATCTTATATGTGTTGATTGTCATCTTGTTTTTTGTGGCACTAATTGGCATTGTCATCTTCATTGTATACTACAAGAATAAGGGAAAAAAGCTGACAGGTACGTGATAGCTAACAATATTCATGAATATGACAACTGCATGGCTTTCTGTGCATTCTGATTTCATGGGCAGCCACCAGGTTAAGAAACTCAGGAGTTATGCTGGAAGATCTGTGCTATCCCTGTATCTGTCCATATGGATATGCTTTAACTAGCGCAAAGCCAGGCTTCAAATTCCTTTCCTCTGTGTAGGGGAGTGTATTACGCTTATGCATAATGTATATGGCTTGGTACCCTCCTGCAGCCCTCACTGTGGGGTGACCGCCCTTGGGGCGGACACAGACGTGGTGTGGATGAAGGAGGGCTGGTGCTGGGGGCTTTTATAGCAGCATGGCTGCTCTGCACCATGTGGCACAGCAGAACACTTGGCTGAAGGGAAGCAGGGAAAGACTTAGGGGGCTTTCAGCATCTCCTGTCTCCTTCCTTCCACTTTCCCTCCTCCCCTGAAACCTACATCTGGACAGGTTAAATCAAGGATTTCAAGACAAAGGCCTGATGTGTATGTGAAGGCATGATGGAGGCCATGTTTTCAGCTGAAGGATGGAGGTCTAATGAGGTATGGAAGAAATACTAGAAGGAAATAATAAACAGTAAAAGTTGAAAAATAGAAGACCTCTAGCAAAGGCATACTGGATAAAATTAGGGTACTGAATGTATTATTAATACAACAGAAATGCCTTCAACAGTTACTCAACTCTGTGTTAAGCCCTGGATCTCCTTACTTAAGGACGTACCCATATTGTGCTGCTCATTTTTAATTTTCTCCCTCTAAACATGGAAAGATTTTTTCTATTGTAGTTTTTCCCTCATCTTCTTTCCCAAGCCCTAGCAATTTATGAAATGTTTTGGGAGCAGTGGAAGGGAAGACAGCAAGCCTCTCTTGTGCAGTATATTTCAGCCTGTGTTTTAGAAATAGGCTGCCTCTGCTATGCTAAACATGGGTTGTGCTAAATCTGTAATTCCTGGGTTGGGCTGGAGGAAATGGTGGCTCTCCTTGCAAACCAAATACTTCCGATGCAAAGCAGGTTAGGGAGAGATGCTCTTTCTTTGACATTTCTATTGCCCTGCTTCTCTGTGGTGCCAGTCCTTCATTGCCTTTGCGTGGTAAATCCTGCTAACTGGAGCCCCTGAGACTTGCAGGCTTAGGAAGAAGCTCTGCCTGTCTAGGGGGGTACTGATGGTAAGTGTGCAGACTCAATATCAGAGGGACAGAGTCACTGCTGGGAACCGGCTGCATAGCTCACCTATCTTCAGAGACAGAAAACCAGCACAGGCTTCAAATGTACGTGAGACCTGAGCCCTACAAAATCTCCTGAAAATGTAAACAGAAAACAAGAATTGCTGTCTCTACTAAGTGGCAGTCTTTACCATAAGGCCTGGTTGGACTTAAAGCTTTTCCTTGGGAGATACTCCAGTTAAGTGAATTTCCCCATTGAGTGCACCCTGATTAATTGGAATGTGCTGTATTTGAGCCTGCTAGCCCATGGTTTCAGTGGCTTACCCTCTTCTCTCCAGGCTCCTCACTCCTGACAATGGCCCTTGGGCCATCCATGTGACTTCCCTTGAAACAGACTGTCCGGCTGCAGGCATCGGTATTGGGCCAGTCATAGCTTGGTGTGACTTATGACTGGGAAAGAAACCCCATTTGATGTGGAACACAGTTTAACCATGGTCTATTTTAGGAGCTTGGAAACATTTGTTCCACAGAAGTATATCCCTGTTCCAGTTACCATGAATCCTCAGCTAGACCGATGCTGGGACGCTTGAGCAATCAGTAAAAACAGTCTTTCTGGTTTTTATTTAATATGATATTGCGGACTGTGAATATGCCTGTGGATGTTTAGGTCTTTGGCTAACTTCAGTGCTTGCTATGTGTTACAGCTACTCTTTTTGTTTTCCCTGCAGCAGATCTACAGAATTGGGCTAATGAAGTGTGCAGCCAAATAAAGCGAACACAGGTAAAGGCAAAGACACTAGCATTTTCACTTTATGTTTTTCTCGTGGCATTTCTGACACCCTGCCTGAAGCAGACTCCACATTAGTGTTTGGCTAGAAAACAAGTTTTGAGTTCCTCAAAAAATGCTCACAGCTTTGGCTCTGGCTTTTTCAGTTTGGTTTTCTGTAAATGTGAGGCATATGAAATCACCGAATCTGGTTTCAGCCAGTTTTAACAGTGGTAAAAGTCTCTGTGATTAACCTTCTCCTCATAAATATTTAATGAACATGAGATCACTGGTTGCTGAACACCTGAGACTCTGCCTAGGAGACAGCCTTTCTAAATCCTAAGAACAGGAGAAGCTTCAGTTGAGTGTGCACCTTTTTAAATACCAGAGTGCTCACCAGGGAGAAACCTGGATTTGGGGTGATGCCAAGAATGCCAGACATGCAAGGCACTGAGTGCAGAGCCATCAGCTAAAGAAACTGGCTGTGAGACACCTTAATTCTAGTGGTCCAGAAATCCTTCTTGTCCATTTGGTTGTGAAAAAAGTAAGACCTTACAAGACGTTGTGCTCTGGAAGAACACCAGGTCCCATGCTTGAAACACGCAGAGGGAGAGGCACAGGTTCAAGTTCATGTTCACTGTCTGCTTCATACCATGGATGTGGACTGAGGTGTCCCAGGTGTGTACCCTGCCTACCATCCCATCTAGGAGCTCTGTTTAGCTTAGCTGTTGAAAGACTCAAATTCCCTTGCTACAAAAAAACCCACACGAAACAAACCCACCTTTTTGAGCAGGCAGTTCCTCTTTTGTCTCATAAGCATTCATACAAGCTCCTGCATTGGCAGGTGCTCAGATCCTCCAGGAAAGAGGAGTGAATCAACAGCAGTTAGTGGCTGGCAGCATTTACACTCTCTTCTCTATCCTGGAAGATCTGAACAGATGCTAGAAATGAAAGGTATCCGTTCCCAAGTACCCATCTTTACAGCACAACTTGCATGAACTGACGACAACCCTGGCAGTATTATCCCAAACCTTTTTTTTCGGAGCTGCAACCAAAAATACAGCTTTACTTTGGCAAGTACTGGCAACATGAAGTCACAGGCCTTTGCATTTGTTGTCCTAACATTTTCCAGGTAAAAGCAACCTTGCCCGTGTGACTTCTTTTTTTTCTAGCTTGTCTTAGGTCCTCTGAATCAGTTTCTTTCTTCAGTCATTACTGATAATAAAGATTCTGCTCCCAGTAAGGCCTTCACATATCAACAGCCCTTCAGACATGTGGAAGATTCATGGGGCAAACCTTATAAGCAGTTGGGCAGGTCTTCCTGATGGTCCATAAGGAACAGCAGAATCCAGTGACTCTTACAGATCTACTAACTCTTAAGTGCTTTCTTAAGAACTAGTAATAGTCATCTCCCAAAATTAAATGTTACTGCCCCCAAGGCCACCAGATTTTTTGAACACCTGCTGAGCCCAGCATCACTGGTCACAGTTTCACAGCAGAACAGAATTACACTTCAAGACTCAAATATAGTGGTGCTGCTCAACGTCAGCAGCTCCACACTGAGGAATAACTGAGATCTGCCTGTTCTTTCTTTGATCTGCTGATCTATTTATTAACCTTCTGCTGATCTATTTATTAAGCACATTTTTATTTTTGATTTCTTTCAGGAGCCCTCCAAAGACGTATTTGTTACCATGAACATCACAAATGCTGCTGTCCCCCAGACCTTTGAAGGCATGTGTCTCCTGGGCCCCACTGGCTCTCCTGCCCCTGGAAACCCCTGCTGCACTGGTGGTCACACTCCTTGTGGGAACGGCAGTCCCAGCACGGCGCCATGTGAGGCGGGAGGGAGCCTCCAAGAGTTTTCTGAGATAACTGTGGCTGATGATGATCACTTCCCACCAGTTCCCACGGAAGATGAATACATGGATAAGGATCTCAATAGCACTGATTATTTGTCTTTACTGGGTCGGACTGCCAGTAAAACTGTGTCGTCATTTTCAGAACCAATGGAGGCAGGGGAGAACGACAGCTTAAATGAGTACTTTTCAGGGATTGGGAGCACAGAGGATGTATCAGTCTCTCACCCTTCCTCCAGCACCGATGGGGCACACACTGCCACGGACAAACTTCTTCAGAAATCTTGCCAACATGCCCACAGTTGCCTGAAGGAAATGGGCAAAAAAGACACAGATCATGTTGCAACAAACTATGACTCAGAGAAGATCTGTGTGAGGTGTGGCATTTCGTACAGGGAATCTCCCAGAAAGTGGAGCAAACCTGGTTGTGCTGCAGCTGACATTGCCTCCACCTCCCCAGAAACTGGATCCTATGCACAGTGCACCTGTGGTTTGAATATTCTCTCTGCTGGTCAGAGCAATCTAGCAAGCGATCGTGGCGTGGAAGATGCATCTTCGGATAGTACCAACATGAAGTACCAGAACACAAACAGTAGTGCTTCAGGGACAAACAGCAGCACTTCAGACCTCCCTCCAGCATCTGGTAAGCCCATTGGGCTTGACCCGTTCACAATTGTATAGGATTATTCTTTGTGCTAGCTCAGTATTATTCAGAGGGTCTAACTTAGAAAGAAAGGGAGAAGAATAAAATTATACCTTTTCACTTAGTTGCCCTGAAGCTAATCTGAAAAACAAAACTGAAATAGTAAGGCCATTTGGTTTGTAGTGAATTCTGCAAATAGCATGAGCACTGTGAGAGATCCTTGTCCTGCCCTGATCTAACCAGCAGTGCAGAACCCATCTTCTGGCTGTCACTGCAGAGGCCAGGCAATTGTGTTACCAAAGTATTTTGGTGATAGTTGGTGTGTGTATTGGAAAAAACTTAGAAGGAGGAGAGTATAGGGACCTAGAGGCTGAGACAAGAAAAGGATGCATAACGCTCAGACAGACAATTTTCCATTCAACAGCCTGCACACACATTATTGCTTTTAGGTTTAAGTCCAGTTGCATTTATACAGCAGTCAGTGAAACTCTAGCTGGAGCTGGAATTTGGTGGCCATGACTGGGTCTAAGAGATTATGTTCCATTTTCTGCTTTTAGCTCTTTCTCTTTGTTTTAATTTTCTAGGCTATAAGCGTTCACCTAAAAATAATTTCATACGGACATTGTTTCTCCATACGCAAATGTTCTGTTCCCTAAACAACTTTGAAACACTGTTGCCAATTTACTAATTGACTACCAAATTACTAAATGAATAAATATACCAAAATTGTCAAATGAAAGGGGGAAAAAAAAATCACGGAAGCAAAATTAGCAGAAGGGAACTTATGAGCCTTTTCTGGATGAAACCTTCCTCCCTCAGACTTTTCTTCAGTATAAAAGTCTGCGATCTGCCTGTCATGTATTATTAGTCATTTTAGATTATAATATCTTAAAGTCAGATGTTCTATTTTTATTTATGTCGATATACTGCCAAGCATAATGAGACCTTAGTTTTGACTGGGACATCTAAGTATTACTGTAATACACACAGCAGTTGTAAGCAGTTGCCCTTCCTAAAGCCATGTCCTGCCTTGAAGTTTCTGATGGAGACATTCTTGTCAGTCTGCCAGAGCCCAGAAACCACACTTTTGAAGGCTCTTCTCCTCTGAACTTATATGCCATGTTGGAATCTGAAAGTGTGCAGTGTTCATCTTTCTAAGAGCAAATACTCTTTCTGCTGCTTCAGTTTCCTGAAATCCTGACACAGTTTCACTGCCTGGTCTGTACAGAATTCAGCAACAGTAAGAGAACAACAGATTAGCTTTTTTTGTTGTTGTTAGAAGGTGACTCTGAGGTACAACTGAAAATCAAGTCATATTTGGCACTGCAGAAGTACTGCTTTTCTTTCTAAAGCTGACACAAAGAGGAAGAGAAAATATTAAGGAACAATCGGGCAAACAGGAGAGCCTGGATTTAAGCGATGTGCTACAAAGTGCCATCTTAGATCTGCAGCACAATTCTTTCTATGGGATTTTAATTGCATATGTGCCTTTGGGTACGTACATGCTATAGTGCCATCTGGCGAAACCTGAGCACAGACGCAGCGTTCCCAATTTGCCATTTTTTTTAGGCAGGACTGCCAGCAGGTACTGGCCGAGCTGTGGGCAGTATGAGAGTGTGGGTTAGTTACTCTGTAGGCTTGTTGAAAGAGGCTTCTTCTGTCCACAGAATGGCCATGCCCTGCTCACGACACCTGGTTGCACCAGGAGTGAGACAGGGCTTAGCCATAGCTTCCACACTCAAGCACCCCGGCCACACTGGGGCTGCATGTGGAGCTGCAACAGCATCAGTCATTTTGCTGGGCCTTGTGAAACGCCCAGATGGAAGAAACATGCATGCAAAATAACTTTCTGTAAAGCTTCTCAAAGCAACTGAAGCCACCAGGCTTTGCACACAGTAATGCTAAGCCAGAATGGTACAAGAGGGTAGATGAAAAATGGGAAGAAAAAGGCTATGGGCAATTCCATGACGTTTTGGTTTTAGTTCCCTAACGCTGAGAATGACAACAGAAATTGCAGATTCTGTCCCTCCTGTGAAACAGCTCTAGAGGACCACAGCAAACCTCTGGACAGGTACCACTTACAGGGGTCACCACCAGACATGGAGGTAAGCCTTCAAGTGCTCTTTCAAAGCCCCCAAGTCTGGAGGCAGCCAGAACATGAAGCATCGGTTCATGACCACCTCAGGTCACGTGTAGGGCTACACATAAAGCATCAATGCGGGAAGACTGAGGTTACGCACAATTAGGAATGGTTTTTCAGAGCCTTTTACTTCCAGATGCTAAACCAGCCCACTTTGGCAGCAACAAACAGTTCTTTCCACCTAGAGACCATTTGATGGCTCAGAGAAAATTAATCGCCTGTGTTGTTCTGGTTCTTAGTGAATAATTACCACAAAAATCAATCTGTCATTATAATTATTATAATCAGGTAGTCTGGAGAGATCAAAAGGCTGAAACATTGCAGCGAACAATGCCTTCACTTAGCCTCTAAGGATGTCCCTTACACTTTCCAGATTGGAAGTACATCTTTTAGTGCAGTCCAGGAAGCTCTTGTGTCCATTATCTGTGCTTTTGGGCCTCAAATATCCTTTTGTTTCAGCACGGCTTATTCAGAAAGCAGTGAGGATTTGGCACCTGCATTCAACTAAACTAACTAAACTTTATAAATGTGTTAGTCTGCTTTTTTTTTTTTTTTTCCCTTCCCTACTGTAACATGTATTTCTAAATTCTTGATCTCGTACCAAGCACTGGTAAATTTTTCTGCAGTACCTTTTGCAAGTGACAGGCAATCTGTATAAAGGCAAACAGTTATTTTTTTACTCCTGTTATGCCTAACAGTTCTGTTGATGGCAAACAGCTGAACCGAATCAAACACAGGGGAAGCAACTGGTAGGGAAAAAACTCCCGCAGAGAAAACTCTTACTGACACCTCATGTTCATCAACAACACTTGGAAAGAAAGCAAAGAGCTAGAAATGCAGTGGTTTAGCTAAAATAAATAGGATTGCTTGAGGGGGGCTATTAGAGAGACCCTTGAGTGCTACCCAGACTCAGTTATGAGCAGGCAGAGGTCCCAAATCAGCACAGCTGGAGCCCAGTGTCCATTGCTGATGTGTAAACATCACCCATGGCCACTAGAAAAACAGCATTTCTCTGGGCTGGGCCAAGCTTAGCTGCAATGAAAATGGGAACATCTCAAGTGTTGAGGAATGTAATGAGGAAAGGCACAAAATGTCTAAAAGGTGTCAGATCAGTCCACAAGTAATGAATAAATGAAGCACAGCAGGAAAAACATTTCTTGGGAAGAGAGTTCATAGGCTAGGAAGGTTTTTTCTTTACTTGGTTGCTCGTGTTTTTTAAATTTTTAAACTCTAACAAGTTTGTTAATTTGTTGTTGAAAGCTTGCTCTCAGTTATTTTCTTTCTGCTCTGAGGGAAGTTTATTAATTTCCAGAGCATGGTCCTGCTGTCACTTGAGTCAGCGACCCAGTCCTTGAGCAGCAGAAAGATTGAATTTATACTGAAAAAAATATTCAACCACAGGCACACTGACTGAAACCATAACCCCACTAGGTTGCTGTAATATAGATTCTGTGTCTTCACTGGCGTCAGCATATAGCCAGGTAAATCTATGAGGGCATTAAATGAGTAGCGGCGTGTACCTATGTGGAGGATCAGGACAATATAAGATAATCATATAAACTCTGTGTTATTTGGACACTGTGTGACTGTATGGTCTGACGTCAAGTCTTCCAGTATTTGTTCAATAAGCCTGCTACCTGGCCCCCACAGTAGGATTGTTTGTTTACCAAAGGGGAAGAAAACCCCAATGTGATGCCTGGGACTCTAAAAAAAAAAAAAAAAAAAAATTAGAAATAATGACCATTTCCTCACAAACCGCAGGCAGAGGCAGTTTGGATGCAGCTTGTGCATTGGGCAGCACAGGGAGCATGAGATGGTTGTGCTCTCTCTTGCTTCCCGGAGTGCGATTGAGAGAGAAAATGTTTCCAAGCCTTCCAGACAGGCTCCTGTGGATGACAGGCTTCATCCTGCGGAGGCAAAACGGAAATAATGAAAAGGTCCAGTGGAAGGCATTGATTATAAGAGCATCCTTGTGTCACGGGATAAAAATAATGGAACAAGAGTAAAGCCAGCACAGTGGGTTAAGTTCACTGCACTAAGTGTCCATCTCGTGAGGGGAAAATATTAATAACGTGTCTTCTTTTCTCCCCCCACCTCCTTCCCCAGGAAATGTGACTGGAAACAGTAACTCCACCTTTATCTCAAGTGGGCAAGTAATGAATTTCAAGGGCGACATCATTGTTGTCTACCTTAGCCAAAACTCCCAGGAGGGGGCAACGGCCTCAGGGCCCAGCGAGGAGAACGTGGGCAGCCCTGTGCAGGAGGAAAACCTCAGCCGCTGCGAGACTTTTGCCGGTAACGCCCAGCACTACAAGGAGAAGTGTGCCGAGATGCAGGGTGTTTGCCCAGCCATGGCGAGCGGGGGGCCGCGGGGGACCACCGGGCCCCTGGCCCAGGAGCGGGGACCCTCCTGCCGTGGCCAGGCCTCGCAGCCCGTGCAGGAGGAGGGGAAGCTGGGACACTTCTCGGAGAAAGTGTTGAACTGAGGCGAGCCAGTGTCCTTGCTGCGGGCCAGGGCGCCGACGGGCAGCATGCAAGAGGGTGTGGGGCTGCCTCCAGGCTGCCGAAATCCTGGGCGTTGTGACAGATGCGGAGACTGTTGCTGCGCCTGGTGTCTCCCAGGAAATTTTACAGCAGGAAAGGACCCTTGTGGCACACGTGCCAGTGGTGGTGCTCTCGCCAAGGAGGTTACTGGTGGGGACAGGTGAACACGTGAAGCCGGGCATGCTGCCTCCCTTGCAGAAGCAACATCAGGGCTCTCCTCTCTCTTGTAGAGCAGGGGGCTCCCTGCTTGGCCCCCAGTCCTGGTGCCTCTCCCCGGCAAGCAGCAAAGGAGAGTTGAGGAGGTTCTTCAGGCCGGGGACTTTGCGAGGAGGAGAGCAGTGCTGCTGGCTGGGCGCATGGGGTGCTCCCAGACAGGGGACAACATGGTGGAAGAGTGCACTGACAGGGGCCCCTGTGCTGCACCTGGGGGTTTTCTTTTTGCAGCTAAGCTGCAGCCATTTTCCTGGGTCTTGGGCCTCCTCAGTGCCTCTCTTCCCTGCATCTCGATAGAGATGCAGAGGATGCGGTTGGCAGACAGGCCTTCGCCTCCCCATGGGGATCGGGCAGGTGGCGTCAGCCCTTCCCATCATTCCCCAAGGAAGCAGACGTTCCAGTCTCAAACCAGCACCAGAGCTGAGATCCTGGTCTGTAACTTGTGGGTATGAATAGGTGTAATGCTGCCCCAAATGCACAACAACAGGAAAAATAGACCTGATGTGCCTTAGAAGCGTGTCAGATTAATCCCGAGCAAAGAGCATTTACAGTTTTGGACCCTAATTCACGTCTGCCTTATTGCACCTCACCAGAGTAATTCATACCCCTGAAGATGAGAGCGACATGTGCCTAGCACGGTGCTGCATGGATAACATCACTGAAGTTTAAGACACAGAGCTGCTAGTAGGTAGGGGAAGGGTCTACGATAACCAGCTGTGGACATTTCCTGAGTGACAGGAGAGGGAGGGATTAGCCAAAGATGGAGTTTAGTCAGAGTCAAAGATACGTTCCTTCATCTGCCTGAACAATTTTGTCATTCCCTCTGATGTTTTCATTAGTAAGCAGAGCTTTACTTAGGTAGCATGAAGCTACTTCCGGAGCTTCAGCCTGTTTGGGCTGAAATCAGAGTGTGGCCACTGTCACACAGAGCTGATGAGCAACAGGACCAAAGGGTCAGATTTAAAGAATAATAGTAGTTGTAGTTGAAGAGAGTCTCAGCTTCTCAGTTGGCTTTGGTTCAGGTCCTGTACCCTGCAGCCTCCTCCACCAGGCACTGTGGAGAGAGAAATGATGAGAACAGAGATTCAAGGAAATCCCAAAAGGAAAAGGTAATATTTTTAATGATTTCCAGACAAGGGGTAATTTTCTGACATTCTCCTGCACATGTGAGTGCTGCAGGAGGCTATCTTCAGCCTGAGCCTTCAGGGGAGTCAGTGGTGTGTTTCCTGCCAGACAGCAAAGGGATCTCTTATCTAGTATGATCTCGTCTGCCCGGATGGAGAAGATTTCTGGTAAGGAGGGCTCCTCTCCAGGGCGGTTTTAAAAACTGAGGGGTTCACTGTGTAGCTGCTCTGTTTGCAATAGTACTGCTCTGTGGGTGAAGAGCACCTATAAAGCTGACAAAGTGACCACTGTGTCATGATGAGCTTCTCATCTGTAAAACAAAAGGGTGGTTGTAGCCACCTTTGCCTCTCAGGAGAACAATTTTGCATTATTTATGTATCTGCCATGTAAACTTCAGCACAGACATGCAAGACTCTCTCTTGGATGGCTGGCAAAAATGGTGCATGAACAACCAGTCTCCCTTTCACCTCTGCATGGCCTTCAGAAAACTAGAACATCTAGCCTAGACTCAGCCAGGCAGGTAGGTTGTTTCAACCAGTGATGGCCCAAGCTACCTCTGCTTCTTTGAAGGTGTGTAAGTGAGGCTCTCTCTGATCTGTGGTCTTCTTTTGTCTTTCCTGCTGGATCCTTTATAAACTCTTTCTAGCCTCTTCTGGCCCAATTCTGTATACCCTAGGCATTGGTGCAATAGGAACAAGGAAGCAGAGCCACCATCACCTTCTTGCAAGGTGGTACAGATATTTTCCAACTTCCTCATCATTTTTTCAGTTGTGTTTTCCTGGAAAGCATTCATCCAGGACATCAGCCCCACAGGAAAGCATTCAACCAGTCCCACTTACAGGGCAGGAGGGACTGAATCCTTGTGCTAACCTTTGGGTAAACCATCTGTCTGCAGGTCTCTCTCCTTCTCCTCCTCCCTCTGCAGCTTCTTTCTTCCGTCGGTTTGTATCTGACACCAGAGAGCATGGTCAAAATCCTGATTTCAGAGAAGACAATGGGAAATTTACTACAAGTCCTCAGTGAGGACATGTTTTTCACTCATTGAATCACAAGATCCTACTGAGCAAGGATTGAAACTAAGATCACCAGAAAGCATGAAGAAATGGGTCATAATGATCTCAGCACTGTGGCTGCTCCCTTATGGGAAATACGATGCACCAACAGATAAGATTCTTTTTCTTCCTCCAGAGTCTACCCAGACGTGAAGAAACCATATCACACTCATCACCATGCTGCACCTTCCCCAGGTGTCTGCCTGTCTGCTTAGACATGGACCCCAGTGGGACTTCTTTATCCTCATGATTTCATTCCATGTCAGTTTGGAGATGGGGCTGTTTTTTAACATCTTGTAACACTTTGTACAATGGGGCCCTGTGCATTGGGCACTAATTTGGAGGCTTCTGGCTGCTATTGTCATACACATAATTAATGATAATAAAAATCTTAACGATCTACTTGAGTGAAGATTGTACAGAAATTAGTGAAGATAATAAAATATGTTATTATATGCCCATGCTCATTTTGACAAAAAAAACCCCCAAACATTCCTGGTTAGGCTTTTGTAACGTTTTTTGTATGTACAATAGTTTTAACAAAAGTGCTTTGCTTCCCCAGCGTGTGCCGCAATAATGCACAAGTGCATCCACGCACGTGCTTGGAACCGAACAGGAGCTCTCCTAGATCTGGTGTGGCAATGCTTTACTGCTGAGAACTGGGCGTTCATTCCAACTCAGTCCTGAAGTCTCCTCCTGCACAGCATGCATTTTTACAAGTCTTACAGTCTGAGGAGTCACAACATGCATTATCCACAATGAATATACTAGGTGCTCTTGAAACCTGGCCACTTAAGGCCTGGAAAGGCAGCAGTAACTCTGCATAAAACCATGGGAAAATTAGGAGCAGTCTTTTGCTCAAGGGCACCGGAACATCCCTTCTTCTCTGCATGGAAAACAATATGGCATTAAAGATCAATATAGACAATAACTGCTGTTATCTGTGTACTTTGCTATGTGTTCACACAGAGATTGGAAATTGCTCTGCAAGGCTTATAGCATACCTGAGAGTAGCACCACTAAAGTGTCATAATTTCTACTTGTCCATCCAGGTTCCCTTCCTTTTATTGTATTGATGGTATCTGAGCAACTACACCCCGTGTCTGTTATAAAACAGAACCCTGCTGAAGGATGTCTTTAATCAGGTATTTAATAGAGCTATAGTTTTATCAGATACCTCCATTCAAATTAGGCAGTAGTGCCCCCTTGCCACCACCCTTAAAAGCCACCTACAATCACTAGAGAATTCACTTCTGCCAGCACATGATACTGGACAGGGTAAAATGGCTGCAAATACTTCATGTGGAAAAGTTATTTCTGGAGTATGCTATATATATTATTAATAGACACTTAATAATAGTCACTGGAAAATTGAAGTGTATTTGACCAAGCTGTCTGAGGTTTCTTGCAAGGAATGCTGAACCACTCCAAACCTTGTAAGTTAGTTTTCCAAACCACCTTCCAAATGGCTGCTGCTCTTTTCAGTCCATCAGAAATACTTTTGACCCAAAAGGTACATTCTGAGGCAACCTCTCCACAGCCTGCCTGGACCACTGCTTTGCAGTACGACTGCTTGGAGATGGCACCAGAGAGCTCTGCCTGACAGCATTTAGCCTATGAGGATTCCCACTCCTCTCCCCTACGATGCTAAATGCCAGTGATTTGCATTCACCTTGGCTGAGTTGCAGTGGTATCTCTGAAAAAAATCAAACAGGTATTCTCGTGGCAGTCACTGTCGAAGCAAGGGAAATAGGATCCCAGGTGCTGGTGGGAACAGGTCCTATTTCAGACCAAAAGATTGTAATGAAATGTGTTTCTCCTCTCTTCCTCTTGCCTGGTGCTGTCTTAATTTCCAGAATGAAGAGTGAATTGCTGCTATGCAATAGATTATTTCTCCCAGAGCCCTGCCATATGAGTTTACTCTGCTGTGGTGTCAATCACCTTGTTGAGTGGGAAGGTTGAAGCAGAAAACAAAATGCATATGAACAGCTTCTTAAATCCCAGTTTATTTAACCTGATTACCTGGTGAAAGATGCCACTTTACATGCAATTGCTGAGTCCGTGTTAGCAAAATGTTGTAAGGGGCAAATCAAAATGCAGCATGCCTGCCCCCACATCCAGAGGAAGAACTGCTGTTGCTTAAGTGGTGTTGCTGATCAGACATGGTGTCCTTACCTGAGGAGATGATGCAGGAGAGATTTCTCTCTCTTCCTTTTTTTGCTGTTCTTGTAGGGCTTTTTATATTTTCTGGTTTTGTTCCCACTTTTACCGTATATGGGATGATTTTCTTGAGCTGTATATATGTTATTTTCAACCTTTATTATGCCTTCAGACCTATTCTACCCATCAATTGAGGCTGTACTCCTCGATGGGCAATGTGCAGTTTTTGCATGTACACTAGAGAACGTCTCTTGTCATCCAGTGTTTGTACCTTAGGGGGTTCCCATGAGGATCCCTGCCCTTGACGGACCTTAGCAGGTACTTGCATTTCCCACTGCTCATACTTCAGTAAACCTGGTTGCCCACTTTTTCCTTCTGCAAGCCATCAAAGCTGGTTGTGGCCGCCA
>NW_010138290.1:0-498 GCF_000699245.1 Pterocles gutturalis
CGGGTTGCACCTTGATGCTGCAGTTGGAGGAAGAGGAGGAGGAGGAAGGTGGCTGTTAGCTCAGGGTGGGGAGAAACACAACCCCACGGAGCTTGTCTGGACCGGGGGAGCAAGCCCGGAGCACAGGACACCTTCTCTTTGCTCCACACCTCTATGTTGCAATAGTTTTCCTGCAAAATCCAAGGGGTGTTAAGCTGATCTCATGATTTTTTTAATGTTTTAGCAATAGTTGCCCCAAGCTGTGGGAGCAGCGCTGCCTTATCTGGCCCCGGGGAGCGCAGAGGTGACGGATAAAAAAACGGATCCCGGGGACAAGGGGACCTGCGTGCTGCAGATACACGGGCCAGGCGCTGCACGGTGCTGGGGGGGTGCTCGGAGGGATGCACGGGGTGAGCAGCCCGGGAAAAAACCCAACACGGCGGGATGTGCACAGCGTGCTGCTTGGGCAGGACCAGCCAGCTGCCCAGCGCTGCGAAAAAGTCATCAAGAAAAAAAAAA
>NW_010138291.1:0-38148 GCF_000699245.1 Pterocles gutturalis
CTCACCACCCAATGACCAAGGCTCAGCCAGATCCTAGCTAATAATCCTGGAGCAGAGAGAGTCCTGAAACTGCAATCTCCAGAAAGAAAAGATATAAGAGCCTAAGCATCTGAGAGACCAAGAGCTGACCAAGAGAGAAAGACAAGTCCAAGAGAAGGGGAGAAGACACAGACAGAGAGAGGGACAGCCTGGGGAGGGGTGGGGGGTGGAAATCCAGACAAACCCTTATCCGTATACTGGGCATGGTATGGAACAGACCACTGGCCAATTTGGGTCTCAGTCCTAAATCTAAGGTCAAATTCTGGGCTAGTAACTGGGGCTGTGCTCCCCCACAGCTTCTCCTGCCCCTGCAGACACGGGCACGGCAGAGAAGCTGGAAAGTCCTTGACTGTCCTGGCAGCAGCTCTGCCCATCTGTGTGTGATCAGCTTCTCCTCAGCACAAATCCAAACACAGCCTCTTACTGGCTACTATGAAGAAAATTAACTCTGTCCCAGCTGAAACCAGGACACCAGCACAACTAGAATAGAATAGAATAGCCTAAGCTGAGGCGGTACCTTTAAAGGAGTAAAAAGGCACGAAAGTACCAATTCCTAAATCTGAAGGCTTCAGCAATAGAGGCCAGGGACCCCCAAATCCTCCTGTGTGCCCAGCTTTGCCAGAAAGGGAAGAGACATTCTTTTGGCGGAAAGGTTCCCAAGCCTAAAGCTTGGGTAAGAGCCAGTCCTTCAGCCCCACCTCTCTCGGACCTGGCTTAGCAGCTAACCAAGACAGCTCCCAAGAAAATGGGTGAGTGCTTACCAGTCAGGTATTGACAGGTTTTTGGCAGGCAAAATTTCTTCATAACATTCCTGACTTTCTGTCGGGACTTTGGTAATGTTGAAAACTCTTGTAAATATTCGATTTTCAGGAATCTACATTCTCCAACAGAGGATTTCTCAGCTGAAAAACTTCTGTCAGTTTCTGTCAAACTGGCACATTTGACCTTTCATCAGCCCTCCGACTGGTTCTGACATATATGGCTTAACTCAGTGCTATGAAGTACTTCATTTTTATTAACAGGAAATTTATTCTTTTATAGTGACAGACAGTAACATGGCATTTAAAGTCATAGTCTCTTCTAACTCATGGTGTACCTCTGTTGAGTTCAAGCGTACATCACTCAACTCACCATTAGCCACCAGGAGGGGACTGGGGCATCAGTCACAATTATTCATTTTATTAGGCGACAAAAAACAGGCAGACATGTTTTCTTACAAAATATAAATATTATCTGCAAACGTTCATATCGTTTGTTAATGTGATTTGAAAAAACAGTGACAACAAACTGGCACTGAAATAAATTTAATTTTGTTTCTAATTAAGCATCAACGAATACTGAAATTCAATAAAACCAAGCAGTAAGCGGGGGACTGAGTGAGTTACCTTTTTCTATTATACTATAATCACATTATATAGAGAGGTTTTGATGACCTTTAGAGCCACTTCAGAGTCTAATGAACAGCATCAGGCCTGACTCTGTCAGCAGCACAGATTTTTATCAAAGATTTTTACTGTTACTGCCACTGTACTGGGCTTTTGTGCCTTTTTATGTCATTTTTGTCTAATCCAGAATTTTAAAATGTTCTAACATTTCCTTTTATACCATATATTAAGCTGTTGGTTGGTGAAGTAACGGCAATGTTCAATATATATGTAGTGCATGGACTTGTGCCACTAGCCTCGTCTTGTTTCCATGGTTTTCTGTTGTTCTCCACATATCTAGTCTGTTTTTAAAGCATATGTTATACATATCTTTGGGAAGAGAAATTATCAGACAATTAAAAACAGGCACTGAGAGAGCTGGCACCTTAAGATTCTACTGCTAGCTGTTTAGCTGGAAGCAGTCTGTTAAAACAAAAACCTGAGAATCTGGATGCTGGGAGTCTATTTATGGTTCTGTCATCAGGGCATTATACGAACTGAGGAAAACCACTTTTTCATTATAAAATGGCATAGAAAAATTTATCTCTAACGACTTCTGCAGAGACACAGGCAAACCCCTATTTTTTTTCTGCCTATTTCTGATGAAAATTTTGTTTGTAGAAATTGTTCTTTGAGAATAGTTGGCTTTCATTTGTTTGGTAAAAACAAAATCCAAATGGCCTTTAATGCCAAAAAATTGGCTTGGACTTGAAAAAAAAAATACTGGTTTTTTTTCCCAGTAAAATGACATTTTTAGAAAAAAAAAAAAAAAAAAAGAATGAACCATTTTCTGCTGGGAAAAAATGCTTTGAAGATTTTTTTTTTTTATCAGTACTGGTACTGTATATCTGAGATATCTTCCCAAAACAGGCACTCTGAAATAAAATGCAGGCAGGTGAGGGATGGGACAACTCATCCTTCTAAATTATGCCAGAGGTGAATTTGGCTGCTATTGTTACCTTACTTCCCTGCCTAGAGAAAGAAAAATGTGGATGGTCCAGCTGCTCTCTAAGATTCTCTCTACTCACTTTCAAAATTGTTATAATATTTCTGTCTGGCTTACATAGTCATGAAAACAACAAACAAACGTTTGTAGATATTGTGGAATAAGAATTGAGATGCTTAATTTACTTTTGGGCAAACTATTTTCAAATATTAAAAAAAATGTAAGTCTACAATTACATATCACTAAAAAAGGTGCTCATTGAGACCATGACAAAAAAAAACCCCACAAAACAAAACAAAACAAAACAAAACCCAGTGACTAAAACAAACAATCAAATGTTCAGGAGATGTCATATTTCTCATATTTTTTTTTTAGGTTTACCCACTACGATTGCATGTTTCTGTTTCATTATCCTTGCCCGGTATTTATGGCTATCTTGCATTCCATCAGTGATTGCTCCCTTTTCCAGAATTGAAATAATGTAAGCATTGACATTTTAAAGAAAAAAAAAAAAAAAGTGAAAAGGGTTTAAGAGGAAGGATTTTTACAAATTTCTATATCTGAGCCTGTAATCCTGGGCTACGCTGTTGGGACAGATATCAGTGCATGACATCTAGTGGTAGATGAAAGAGATCCATCGATCTGTGCTGTCAAGGAAAGGTTCTTAAATTACTGCATCCACATGTACCCAGCACAAGGGGAAATCATTCTTATCTAAAACCAGGTGATCATGTAAGACAAATGTATTCTTTATGAATCCCTGGACAGTACACCCAGAGAGACTCACAGTCTGTTTTCTCTTTTAAGGGATAGGCTTCATTTTCATCATAAAATTCTTTTCCCATTGAAGAAATTCTGAGAGGTATTTTTTCCAATGCATTAAACAATTTTTCAAGCAATAATCATAGAATGATTCATAAAGAATAATATACAGAAAATAAGGGTTATATAATAATTAGAAAGCCCTTTATTTTTTTGTAAGTCATAAAATGTTCTGAGGCTTTATAGGTAATAGAGCAGTCTTATATTTTGTGTACAGGTATCCAGGACTTCCTCGACCTCCTAATACCTACATTTTATTCTTCGCTGTGAATTATAGTAGGAATTTCAACTGGATTGAGGAAGAATAATAACCAAATAACTAAGTTTAGACTGAAGTTTATTTGGAGAGATGGAGTAGCTGTGTACAAAATGTCTGTTCTGGGATTATATAAAGCTTTGCACATATCCGATTTATCAAACTACAGTTTTACAGACCGGATAGTTCTTTCCAAGTTTACACCATGAGTCACAGCCTTCCTGTTTAACCACACTAAAGAATCAATTTCAAGCTGTTGGGGAGGGTTCTCAGCAGAGGGAAATGTTTTAGCCTTCTGAATTCACCTGACTATCTTTTTTGTTTCTCCCTCTGCTTCACTTTCTTTTTTGCTGTTGGCTAACACTGATCCTAAAAATGCTTTGATGTTTCATTCCACAACTACTTTTCCCAGAACTAATTTACTAGGATTTTTTTTTTCTAGATGTGTTTGTAATTTTTCTAAACGTAAGATTTCCCTGTTTAAAAATAAAAAGGAAACCAAAACCCCCAAACCAAAACCAAACCTGAAACTTCTTTATCAAGCCTAGAGCCAGAATGGAGACACTTAGAAGTTCAAAGTGGGGAAGGTGGAATAATGTTTTATCTGGACAAAACAAGATACATGTTCGTAAGACACAGGTTTGCCTTATTTGCAGTGAGTTTCCAGATGAATTCACCTGATAACAGAATGTTTACTGGAAATTCTCAGCCCAAATTATTAAGACAAAAGTATCAACAAATGAAAGCAGGATTCTTGTAAAATAAATTCTTAAGCAACTATGACTGGATAGTGCATAACTTCATGGCCAGCCATGCAAAGCTAAGTCAGCAAGTATACCTATTTTCCATGTAGTTCTCTAATATAAAATGCATTTAAGTTTTTTCAAAGTCAGCATGTTTGGAAAATAGTATGTCAACAACTGGGCTGTCAATGATTTTTTTTTTTCCTTTGGAGATTTGCATGCTAATCTTGTTTTAAGATGACATATTAAACTGCAACATAGGAAATGTTTGCAAGAGAATGCCCTGCCCTGGAGACATCCTGGCTGCTTTCCATCAAGGACAATGAAGCCAAGAGCAAGGGAGGTTGAACAGGTACAAGAGGCACGTGGCACTGTGGCTTTGTGTTTGAATATGAGCGGAAAATCAAGGCTGAGGTGGGTTGATAGAGGGAAGCAGCTGATATTCAGATAAATGTCTACATAAATAGGTATGAGCATGAATCTGAATTATCATTCTGAACTCTACCTCCTGTACCATATAGCAGTAATAAGCATTAACCTTTTCTAAGGGCTGAATACAAAGATCACCCATTTAACACAATGACAAAGACATCACCGGGACAGCATACAGCGCATAAAGAACAGAAATGATCTGTGAAAGGACAGTGCGGAAAGGAATTTCTACTGAGCCTCCTTCAGCAACAATGACCTTTGCAGAGTCCTTAGCTTCACTGAGAGTTCATGCAGTGGCTAAAGGAATGGTATGGAAATATTTGTTCTAGAAGGTGAAACAATAAGACAATTAGTTACATTTGGTAAAGGGTGAAGTCCGACTCAGCTACAGCGTGCCTTCTGGCTCTTGCTTTCTCTGGTGCCTCTGCAAGACAAGGCACTAAAAACTCCTGATGGTGTCCTGTTTAGAAAGGGGTAAGTGCTACAAACATAGCCAAAAGATGCCTGACCTTTCGTACAGAGCTGCTGTTGGAACTGTCACCATTACCCCTTTGTATGATGGGGAATTGCGGCAAGACTGGGTAAAACAAAATGATCACCCTGCATGTAAAGCGGGCCAGAATACGCTAATTCCTGAAGTTGCCCTTAATTTTCCTTCCTTGATCCACCCCCCTCCACATGCACACAGTCTCTCTCTGGCTGTCTCCACGGTAACAGCAGTATGGGGATTTTGCTGCTGTTGCCGCGCTTTGTAACATCGGTACGTTAGGCAGAGGGACTAAGTGCATGCAGGTTGGTTTGTGCAGGGACCTACCAACTCAGGACAAAAAGCACGTGGTAGAATGCGTCCCTAGAACAGGGAGTGCCCTGTTTTCGAAACTTGGAGTTTGCAGTGTCTCCAGGCAGTAGTCATACTACTTACTACTCTAGCACAAATACCCAAAGATACAAAAGTCAACTCCGGGGCACTGTGAAAGTCAACCGTGCAGAGGGTAAGCCAGAATCTTGCCCATTTTAGGCTTTTGATGGAAGACAAAGGAGCTAAACAAGCATGGAAGAGGTGAAAGTCCTCTATTTCACTGACTCTGTTGGAAGCTGATGAGAACTCTTCTTACTATCTGCTAGTAAGCATCTTTCTGAGTTGGGAAGTAGAAGCCTAGTGATAAATTAAGCATCTTTCTGAGTTGGGAAGTAGAAGCCTAGTGATAAATGTCTCATATATAAAAAGATCATGGTTAAAGTCCCTTGTAGAAGATACATGAAGAAAGAAATCCATTGTGTTCCATATTTTGAATAACACTGAGCACAAATGTGTACCTGATGTAGGTCAATAACTTTTGTACTAGGTATTCCTCTTACACAGTGAATTTTTTCTCAGTGGTGGTATATTGCCTATTGTGTTATGTTAGCAAAAAAATATTAAATTATTAACATTATATCAATACTGTTGTATTAGCTTTAATTAATAGTATTTTTTTCTTTTTAATGTTATACCTTCTAAAGAGGAGGAAAATCAGAACTGTTGCACAATGCACCTAAAAATAGGAAAGGTTTGAATCTGTTTCCAAATAGGGTGGTTCAGGTGTGTAACTGGAGGAAGCAAAGCAAAAACACTGAGTCTCAAACATTAGATCATAGAACTGAAGTAGCTGGAATTCCAAATTTTGTGTTTAAGACACAGTAATAGCAATAGCAACAACATTTTTCATTTATAACTTCTGTACAACATTTTGTCCTACAGCTGTGTATCCACAGTCACCACTGAAATAAATTTACCTCTGCGATAGATGTTGGCAAACAAACGGACCAGGAAAAATCAGTATGCAGCACAACAAAAGAGAGGAAGACAAATTTTTTTCAAGGACTCGGGGACAAATCCTGCTGACAGTGAAATTGCCATAGGCTCTTTAATGTTCATGCAGCACAGAAAGACCAATGCATAGTAAATGTCATGGCATTCCATTTATTTGCTCTTTATATACTGTTTAAATGTTTCCCATAAAACACAGTTCTTCCAGTACTCTTCTTCCTCATTCACCGTTCTGGTGCAGAGATTCTTTTTTTTCTCTTTTTTTTTTTTTTTTTTTTTTTTTTTTTTTTTTTTGTCTGCACGTTAATTGTCCACATCAGTCTTTTTTTTATTTCTTTCACATATATGTTTAGAATTTTAACTGTTTTCCTATAACAGATGCTCATGTCCAGTCAGTCAGCCAAGGCAACTAACTAGCCTGTTCACTACCTCTGGTCCTCTTTTTGTTCCCTATTTCTGCTGATACTTATTATTGAAAGCAAGTTAGGAAACACTCGTCTGGTGCTTAAAGAGCTAGGTAAATATTTCATATTTATATGGTCAAAATAAGATTTGTCTCAAAATCTTTAAATCATAGCTGTTCATTCGATCATATGTTTGTAACAGTGTTAAATCTTTATTACATGTTTGTTTCTCACTAACCTACCCTGATTTGATTGGTAATAAATTAAATTTATTTTTTCCCCAAGTGGGGTCTGTTTTGCCCATGATGGTAATTGGTGAGCAAACTCCCTGTCCTTATCTCGACCCATGAGCCTTTTGTTATATTTTCTGTCCCCTGTCCAGCTGAGGAGTGGAGTGATAGAGCAGCTTTGGTGGGTGGGCATCTGGTGTCCAGGCAAGGTCAACCCACCACAGACAGACTTCCCTGGTGTGGGACCACTAGGAATTGGCTGAATGATGAAGAGGAATGCAGTGAGCCTGGATTGTGGCATGAAATAAAGAAGTAAAATCTAAAAGGAAAAAAAAAAAGTAGAAAAAGAAGCAAGAACCCCTGCAGCCATTGCATTTGACTTTCTAATGTCAGCCTCAGAGGAGAGCAGAGATGGAAATGAGAAAGGGTGCACTTGTGATGCAGTCATTCTTGCTGTCATCGCCTTTATGGCTTTTCAGCAGGCCACAAAGGCCAATCCACTAGAATATGAATGAGATACAGTCATAGCCCCACCAAGTAGGTAGTAGGCATCAGACCTCCCTGTTTGTGTCCTAATAGCTTTTTCTGGCTCATAAATCTCTCACTGTAAAGGAAAAGCAAGACAAGAGAAACAAACAAAAAATTATCCTCCCCATTCCCTGTCTCTGGCTGCTTCCCTTTGATTGCTGTTCTGAAAGGCTTCAGAGAACTGCAAGTTTTAATAGTCAACAGGGAGTTGGTGAAGTAAACCCCTCTTGGAGTGAGTTTTACTCCCGTCTAGACTTCTGGATTAAATATACAATATTGTTATTCAGTTATGTGTGGAAAGATCTGACAGTCATGGGGAAAAAAAGGGTTAATGGGACACATAATTTAAACAATGGATGTTTTCTCCAGTAGTTATGTGTCTGAAACTCCTTAGGAGAAAGATGACATGCCCTAGGAGGAGATATTTTAGTTGACACCAGCAGTGCCTAGAAACCATATCTACTCTCCCTTTTCTAACAACCATTCTAAAGACAACTGTCACTGGTTTCAGCTGTGATCTAGATGCATTTGTAGCCCCATATTTAAGATTCTGATGCTGTGTTCTGCCTCTCTCAGGAGCTGCATGGGTTTCAGCAACAGTAAAGCATAACAACAGGAAGTTTCAGACGACAGAGGGAAGCTGTGTGTTATTTAGCAGAACACTGGGCAGGGTACCTCAAGCAGACCCACCCTGGAACCACTAGTGTAGCCATAGGCTGAAATAGAATCATAGAATCATTAAGGTTGGAAAAGACCTCAAGGATCATCAAGTCCAGCCGCCAACCCACACCACCCAACCCACTAAACCATGTCCTGAAGCACCGAGAGATCACACTATCCTTTTCTTTACTCTGATCTGTATGGCTACTGCGGTCACATAATCCTACTTATGAAGATTATGCTATTTTGATCGAGTCAGAGAAAGGTGTTCTCCCTATTTAAATGTATATTTTACCTTATAAATATGTTCAGTTGAAGGTAGCTCATGGTCTGGTGTGGTGTGGAGGTATACAGTGTTGACTCTGTAGACAACCAAACATCCTGGAAGCAGGGTATGGGATCCTGGAAGCCCACATGCTCCTGTTGACTGTAAGAGAATTGTATACTACTTGCAATATTCGCTAATTAATTCTGTCAGATAAGTAGCCAAATATTACTAGTCCCATTAAGATCAAGGGAAATTTGGACAATAAGGTTAGGTAATTGGATCAAAGAGGTTTCAGAATGTCAGAATAATGTTTATAGCACAAAATACTTTGCTGGGTCATGTTAGCTCTTAGTCTCTACTGCTGATGGCCTTGTGAACTAATTGGCAGAGCTGCAGACTAGACTGAATTGTGTATATCCAAAAAACAGCTTTTCATCTAATGTTTGAGATAAATGTTATTAAAACATTGCACATACTTCAGTTATATTTATTTCATTACACATAAACTTTGTGCCTGTGAAAGCCAGAAATATTCCTTGACATGTGACTTCAGCTAATGTTATTGGCAGAAAATCATTTTTAAAATAGTTTATTTTGCATCTTTAAATTGCTTGAAATAAGATACTTGAATAAAACGTTTTTGGGGAGTTGTTTTACTTGATTGATCAGGAAATAGTTGTGTTGAAAAAAATGAATCTTTGGCAACATAAACTATCTTCAGGTTTTTGGATATTATATATTGTTTGGACAAGGAGGATTAAGTTGTTTGACAAAATACTTTTTTTGGACAATGTGAATATTGATTAAGGTTATTCTTGTAGGATGAGAGTCGAATCAGTTTAACCTACTTCTAGGGAAAATACACTGAGGAGACTTATCTATATTTTAATAAAAAGCATTCTGCGATGCTATTTCTTATGTTCACCGGCTGAAACAAAGATGACTTACTATTATCCACATGGCACAGACTGAAAAATAAAAGCTCTGCATTTAAAATATCGGTCTTCTGTTCAGCCTAAAACCTTGCACAGGACCTATTCACTGTTAAAAATGTGAAAATAAGTTATTTATCTCACTATATTTCTGCTGGATCCACTTTTTATCAGGAAAAGTAGAAGCATATTGATCTTTCCTGATGCACTCAGTGCAAGACAGAGCTGGGAATGGAATCTACTGTTTCCCTCTTTTAACAGTAGCTGTCTCCCCAACAACCTTGGAAGCCATAATCTGATTCTGAAGTCGTCTTTAATGAGGTTGTATGTATGTATCACTATGTTCTAGGAAAACACGCTTTGAACCACTGACTTTTACTATCTTTAATACTTTATATACTAGTTTATACTTTCACTTATTTCTGTTTTCCTTCTTCAGTTTTATCTCCTAATTTTTAATATAAATTAGATAATAATAATCTTCCTTTCTACCCCTCCCTCCTTTTCCCCTTCCTCTCTCTTCCCCCCCTCCTAGACAGTTAAAGGTGTACATATCCTAGGAAAGAATTACAAGAGTATTTTTTTGTCCAGAATTTAGATGTGCCAATGCATCACTTTAATCTCTTATCACCTTTAATCATATTTCAAGGAACTAAACTTGTAAAGGCTGAAAAAGAAGCAATAAAATTGTAAATCATCCTTATTCTAAGTTCATATCTCCCACCCACACCTGTTCTACTTCAGCGCTTGCCCTCCAGCACTGTCAGGGCAAGACTGAGGCATGGAAAAACAACTGTAGGAGTATGACAACTATATGATAAAAAATTCTAACTAACTTGATTTAGCCCCCAGAAATCTTTCTTACTGCATTTAAAAGAAGTTACTTCCTCTGCTGCATGATGCCATTGACAAGTTTCACATAAAACTTCAATGGACAGGATGTCCATTTTGTAGCAGTAACATCTCATATCCAAACCTGTTTGATTTTTTGTCCTAAGTTGGCGTGGGAAACTTACATAGCCCCATCATTTTGTCTTGGTGAATTGTGCAATTTTCAAGACAGCTGTAGCGTCTATTCAGGCCCTCCAAATATATAGAAATTCAGGCACCTACTAATACATAAATAACACAGTATATCCTGAAGACAAATTTTATCAATCCCGGGATCTGTAAGAACAGAACTTTGCTCCCTCAAATCAGATTCCTGACCAATGGAAGGCTTGGCCTTTTGTAGACAGACAATTATACAGACAATTTCAGAGTGAGGATCAAAAAAAGAAAGAAGAAATATTAAAATAAATCAAACTTAAGAAGAAGCAACATTTTGGTATTGAAATCAGTTACTCTGGAGCAAAGTAATCTAGATTTGTAGCATGTTCATATGGTTCAAATGTAGCAGTGGTAATGTATGAACATACACTTCCAGTACGTTTTATGATAAGGTGGTGAAAAATGTTTAAAAGCCCCTGTTCATAAAAGACCCTGGGTAAGTCCCAACACAGAGAAATTCAGCTCTTCAGTCTGATAAAAATACTGAGCATGGACAAGTTTGAGATAAATACACCCTTTATACTTAAATCAGTTTTGTTTTAACATTAGAAGTACAAATCCTGAGTTGCCCTGTAGGGAACTGCTGCATGAACACTTCTGAGTAAAACAACGAAATTCAGTGATATTCTATTTCATTTGGTGTGGTCTAGCGAAATACATACAGTGAAACTATAAGCTTTGAGTCTTTGGTGACCACCTTCATCTGAGAATTTCTCCCTGAATTGTAATACTTGGGGTTCATCATTCAGTATTTACCTGTTCCAAGTATCCAAAATAAAGATGCATAATCCAAGTAACCAAACACATCTGAAGTGGTGAATGCTGCATTGCTTAATGTGTATTCACTGAAGTATTTCAGAGTTTTTGATGAACAACTTTCAGTCAACTTATTGATGACATACAGATATCAAAGAAATATGGGCAAAACAAGGCTGGTTTTCAAAATTCATTTATCAAAACAAGGGTATTAAATTCATAACATTATTCATTAAGAGTAGTTTGAATAATTTGACCTGAAATGCATTATTTAACAGGAATAAATATTTAAAACCAGTACATCTAATCAAGGGTGATTTAACCACTGCTTGTCACCAAAGAAACCATTGACAATTGTCCTTTCCTGTTGAATGAATCAACATAATGAATGACTGTCAAAATGAAAGAAACCATCATTTATCGTTAGAACAATATATTGTATGTGTGAGAATGATAACTTGATCCTAGAGCCAACTCAGTTTTACAACCAGTGCACTAAAAAAATGGAAGAATAACTGTAATAATGGAAAGAACAATCATTTAGATGCTTTTAAACCAACAATTAATAATGGAAAAACTATGACTTCAACAAGTGTCTAGGCACATCAGACATTTCTTATCTGCAATTTCCTTTTAGGCAATCAAAGACAGTGCAGAATCTAGAGAAATAAAACAGAGAAAATGAAAAGTGTTTGAAAAATTAGTAATCAGCAAAAGAATACAAAATTAAGATTTAAGTTTGTCTTTTAGTGCATTTCAGTTAGTCTCTGGCCAGTTTTGTGTACGCTGAGGAAGACAAAACAAATATCCAAATCCCACAAATGTGTATAGCTTTTGGCTTAAAAAATTAGCAGAGCCTTTAAGTTTGGGACACGGAAAAAAATTACAAAATTTATTTTAGCCATTTCCATTATATAACCTAAATATATCTAAGGTACATGGATATGTATACAGGTCAGGTAAGACTTACGTATTCTCACTACAGACATGTGTGTGTCTAGTATGTGTGAAGGAGTGGAAAAAACCTACAATAAGCAGCAGGTTTTTTTCTGAAATTAGTAGAAAAAATAGTTAAATCAGTAGTGGCAGTGTGCACCAGCCTGTGCTGATCGTTTCGAGAAATGGTTTAGTTTAGGATTCAGGATTGTTCTTCCTGTTTGTCTCCCTGACTACATTCCTTTTGTATCTTCTTTCAGATGGCTGGCAAACTTGCGGTTGAAAACCTTGTCCTGTGCTCAGTCTGTTAACTTTCTGAAATTCCATATTCATTTGGAAAGTAAATGTGGCTGCCTTGTGACAGGGGTAGCAGACATATACAGAAATTATGCAGAGTCATATGAGCTAATTAGATATATGGAAAGTTATTTAAATATACATCACTTGGATAGTTATGTATACAATTTGTCTTTCCTATTGACCTAATTTTTTTTTCCATTTCTCACTGTGTGTATAAAGATTAGAAAATGGTAAAGGAAAGGCATATAATTTACTGATGAGAAAGCCTGAGTGCAGTCTCAGTGGCAGTGGAATTAGAGACAAAAACATTACATCTTTAAAAATTTTAAGAAAAAAAAAGTCATATAACAGCTACAGTGTCTTTGCTACTTGAGGCTAAAAAAAACCCATGGACAGTAATGTGAGAAAAGCAGAAATGTCCAATGTATCCTTGTTCTGTACCTGAAACAGATGTTCGATACTGTCCTATGGGAAGCGGGCATGGAAAATTATCTATAGCAAAAGAGCCAGCAACAGATACTAGATTTAAGGACTTTCAAATCTGCAGGCATGAATAATACATAACTGAACAGACAGAATTAACTAGATGAAAAGTTCTATGAAACTTTAATGTTAATATTGAGTAAGCATTGGAAAACTGGAGAAATTAAAAAGAACTAGAGGACTGACATTTTCATTCCATCGAGAGTTAAAAAAAACGGGCAGCTTCAGGCTGGTTAGCCTGGAAAAGTAGTTGGTTAGGTAATTCACGATTGTTGAGAGGTTAGTGCACATTGCACTTTTAGATTAATTTTTTTTTCCTCAAAAATCTTTTAGGGTGTAATGTCACGATTATCAAATCACAGTCCACCAGTGGTACAGGCATACAATGGCATTTCTGTGGAGTCTAAAATGAGAGTACAAGATAAGGGGTTTATGTTTTTTTCAGGCTATATCTTATGCAAAAGAACAATATGATAGGTTATGTCTTGATTTACCATAAAGATACAATGGATTCAGAACAAAAATAAAAAGTCTGACATAATTTTATTGTTTGAAGTTAACTTTTTTTTTTTTTTTTTTTTTTTTAAGCAAACCTGAACAAGCAGAGGAAGTATATACTGGAACAGTGGTTTGCATCAAGGAGCTGTGAGTGTTGACTATGAGCCATGTAGCTATCTATGAGCTATGAGATAGCGACTCCAATGAAATAAATAAAGTTGTATTTATGATGTTATTGTAACACGATGTGAAACATCAGACACTGGCCTCAGCAAATCAGAGAAGGAAATGAAATGTTATGGTAGACAAGTTTTTGGATGTGGCATGAAAATCTCTCTAGAGTGTCTGGTTCATTTGCCTTTCTTATATACTCAGGATTGTATTGCTCACTTAATTTAGAGTCAGACAGGAATTGTCTCTTTAATTAGGCTGATAAAGTTCTGATGTTGGTTTTGCTTTCAGTTTCTAATCTTTCTCTAAAATATAGAATATAGTAAACTTCCTATGATGATATGGATACAACCTCTAAGAACACCTCAGACTTTTTTTTTGCTGATTTTTACCTCAAAATCTACTAAGAATACAAACCCACAAATCTCAGAGTCATAAAAAATACAGCCAACACTGGTAAATGAAAAAAAAAGAAAAAAAGCATGTTGGTGTGTCTTTTTGATGATTTTTGATGTATGCTCATTAGCATAACACCAACTGAACATAAAGAGAAAATAATGTCACAGCTGTTCCAGGTGCTCACTTCAAATTTTGCCTAGTGAGAATCTAGCTTAATTTAAAAATTTAGGCTTAATAAATTCCATGACGTATACTAAGTGATCACTAATGGTGAAACTAAGTGATTTAATGGCTCCTCCTGGTCTTAGGCACATTTGAATGCAGGATTTAACATGCTGCTTGAAGGAGGGAAGAACAGCTCATTTCTCTTTCCACGCAGCAGCAGGCTCTGGCTGATAAGGACATGTCAGATCTGAGACTCATCTTTTAAGTATTTAAGGTCTTTGTTTCTCTGCTATCTAAATTCAGAATACCTTGTCTAGTTATATCATCAAGAAGTTTATATCTTGGTTTGTTTGTCAAAATGTTCAGTTCCATTTTCTGCCTTATTCCACTAAATGCACCTGCAGAGCCATGATCTCATTGGCATCATGGAGACATGGTGGGATGTGTCCTATGACTGGGGTGTTGGAATGGAAGGGCACAGGGTCTTTAGCAAGGACAGGCAGGGGAGACCAGGAGGGGGTGTCACCCTCTGTGTCAGTGACCAACTGGAGTGCATGGAGTTTAGATCTTGATATGTTCAGCAAAATTTTTAGCTCTATTTTTTTATTTTTTCCACTAAAATTCTGTCATATTTCACGCAGGCAAACTTAAAAACCTGTCCTATAAAGAAAGCTTTTTTTTTTTTTTTAATACCAACCAAGACAGTTATCTGCTTGTGGTACATTTTCCTACCAGTAAGCTGCCTTGAGGGATCATCAGGGAGGAATATTCACCCAACCCAGCTTAACACACTTAACTCAGTGGGCTACAGTGGTTGCCTGAAGTCATCACATATGAATACTTGCTTCTGTTTCTCCTGTTTGATTAACTGAAATATAAAGCGGTACAGGACATGTAATGGCTTCAGTCAGCGACAGATATTTCATTACTGCAAAAAAGATATATGTGACATAGATGAACAGAGTTACAAGAATATGTGAAAGAAGAAAGGAATCTGTTAGGTGTTAATTATCTAGATGCTCAGATATTCTCTTCCGAATTTCCTGGCAGAAATCAGCTCACTGCCCAACAGCCTCTCTTGTCTCACTCTAAACTGTAAGCATGAAAAAGGCATTTAAAAAAAAAAAAGCCTGTAATTCAGTTATACCTTCATACATCCACATGTTTAACAGGCATCAAAACATCTGTGATCCTTGTGTCCTTGCTAATTATCAGTGAGTTTGTCTGCAAATTTTGGTTATTTTCTTTATTTCTGTACAGATCTGGCTATGTGGCTGAGTTCTGTGTGGGTGAGACTTCCTAATAGCATACCTTAAAGACACTGATCTACAATGGAGCACTTCAGTCCTGTGGCAATATAGCACTTCCAGTAAATACTTGCCAAAAAAGCTCAGAATAGAGAATCGTCAAGAGATCTCTGTAAAAGGTAACAGATGTTTTTTGCTCTCTTTCTCTTATGTAGTTTGGTTCATTAAGATAGGACTTGAAAAGCAGTAAAAGGAGGTTTTAGTGAGGGGGGTGCTGGGCTCTTCTCTAAAGTGACAAGTGATAGGACAAGAGGAAATGGCCTCAAGTTGCGCCAGGGGAGGTTTAGGCTGGATATTAGAAAAAATTTCTTCACTGAAAGAGTGATCAGGCATTGGAACAGGCTGCCCAGGGAAGTGGTGGAGTCACCATCCCTGGAGGGGTTCAAGAAACATGTAGATGTGGTGCTTGGGGACATGGGTTAGTGGGTTGGGTGGGGTTGGGTTGATGGTTGGACTTGATGATCCTTGAGGTCTTTTCCAACCTTAATGATGCTATGATTCTATGAAAAATGGACATTACAGGCAGAGCTGGAACAGTAGGGTTCCCATAACAAAATGACAAACACGTTAGAGTCCATTTCTCTCTTTGAGAGGTTAAAACCTCTGCACACTGAGGCCCCTTTCAGCAATCCAGCTGCATGCAAAAGAAAGCCCCCAATCCATTTCATTCTTTTTATAAAGGTGTAAGAATGATTTAATGCAGGAATTAAATAACGCTTTTTCTCAAAGGTGAATCTTCGCATGAAAATAACATTTCTGTGATATATAGGCACTAGATAATTTATGCTTAAGAACATAATATAATTGTATCAATGACAAATTTTACAGAGTGGCTGAGCTCAGTCTTCCTGATTCCTGATCTCTTTCTCAATAATCTGAAATATAATTCCAATACAAATTTGAACGTCTGTTCAGAATTTGGTTATTGTCCCTCCCTTAAATCCACATTTCTGTATTTGTAGTCTTATTTCTAACACAGCCATCATCAACTAAAATGAATGAACAATTGACTTGTTCAAAATCATATTCATGGTTCTACCTATTTCTATCATTTTAAAGTATTTTAAAAATACCATTTAGGAAAAGTAGCTTTCCTTGATCTTCAATCTACAGAACCTCACAAGTATTTGATTTTGGGTCAGATCATATTGAGGATTCTATTGTGGTGGCGGATAGTTGGTCTTGGGGCAGTCTTAGAACAACTTCATCAATATAATTTTTGTTTAAATAGAAAGGATTGAAAATAAATTTACTGCCAAAAAACCCCAGATAATTGAGGCTTTTAGATGCTTTCTCCTATTTATATGAGCATAAAATTACAATGAGCATTGCCATTTTTTTCAACTGAATAATTAGAGATTCCCCAGAGAAACTTAATATTCTAGATGACTTTCATCTTCAAAGATAAGCCACAAAGTAATGGAATAAAGTGTTGCCATTCCCTTCTTGTGAGGAACACAAGGATTTGTAAAAAGCTGAGAACACACGTGCTTTTCTGAAGCCATTAGGTGGAATTTTCTGACTCTAGTTGAATGAATGGTGTTTACCTTCATATAGCATTTGGGAAACAAAATTTCAGCTGGAATATTCCTGGTCACTGGTCTTTATAGTCAATATCTTCTAAATTAGCATGCTGTGCTTCCTTTTATGCTAAAACAATAGACCTTTTGACATGAAATGTAAAGCTATGCTTGGGACAGAAAAGGTGTAAAGAGTATGTTTGCAGTCCTTATAAACAGAAAGAACCATTTATAAACTGAAACTTATAAATTTTGGTTTTAATTTTCCGTACAAGGGAAAGAAAATTTGTCAACAGGGTGCTTCTTCTCAAAAGCAATAAGAATGGAAATGCTCATTTTCTGTTATTTGAAAGAGAAATTTTAAGACCTAATTTGGGAATCTGAAGTATATAATTCTTTTTTTTTTTATTAGTAGTTATTCTATATCATTCTCTATTGAGAAGTACCTCAACAGGACCTAATTTCAGTAACACAGAAGTATTTCACATGATCACAGTCATGGTTTAATGGACTAATAAACTTAGACAGCAAACCTGTGAAGAAATTATTCATTTGTTTATAGCTAGATGATTACGTGTAATTAGGCTTAATGCAAACAGAATGAATTCTTACAGTGGAATTTTTCATATATAAAAGAGTCTAGTAAAACAATCTCAGCTCTGCTGAGGAGCAAAAGCACATTGGTTCTTGGAGAGGTGACAGATCTTCTGTGACAGAAATGTCTGGTGGTTGATGGTGCTTTGGACTACAGTGAATTCTAAGATGAAGGATTTTGTCTGTAAACGGAGTACTGGTATGCCTGATGCATCCCTGTTTTAAATATATATATATATATAAGCATACAGGTTTTAAATTATGATTTTTTTTCCCTTCGGTATTGAAAGCTTTAAGTCATTACCATGGAAACTGTTTGCACCAGGATACTACTTTTCTCTCCAGCTATTTCAGTATCATTAAAGCCTTGCTAATACCTTATTATTCACTATCTTTTAAGCCCATATGAATTTCAGTATCTAATTTACTTACCAAATTGTGTCTGACAAAAGCGAAAAACTTATAGTACAATAAACAACACCATTAATTACTCTGTGGAACGGGCAGCCACTGTGTTTGTCAGCAACATTACGCCTTCAAAATAATGGCACCCAGTAATTAAGTATGAATATATTCTATTATTAGGGCACTTATCGTTTTTCTTACATTTGCTTATAATAAAGAAAAGTGAAGTTGCTTTTATTATAGCTGTGGCCTTTATCCTGCTAAAACAAAGCAAGAGGAAAAGAAAAAGGCATTCAGCCTGGGAACATATAAGAAAAAAATATGTCACTATGGTGAACAAAATGTAATTTGTTATACTTTACTCACTAGAGCATTGGAGATTACTTTATTAAAAGACAGGAAAAAAATCCTTGAAATTTAGGAAGCTCGTCAATTGCAAAATATTTATTTCTGGAAGGCAAGTTGGGGTGGTTACTATTTTGGGGGCTGTATCTTAAACCTCTTCTTTACATGATCAAGTCCTCATGCACGTAGAAATTTTCATCCATCTTATTAAGTCTTTCTGCTTAAACAATTCCTACTTTCTGATCTTGGAAGTAACAACTTAAATAAAATATAACTTAACTGTAATTGTCTTCAGCATCACACCAAAGTAACCAAGATGGGATGTTGACCTCTACTGGAGAGAAAGCTGAAATTGGCTTTAAGTTTGTTGTACAGTGAATATTACATATAATAGGAAGTGGCAGTTCCTTAGCTATCTTTCTGTAGGCAATGAAATCACCTGCATTGAAAATACAACATTTATGTTGGAACCAAGTTGGATTATATGTTATTGGATCTGGCTGTGCAACTGACGAAACTGGAAGGAGAGATCTTTGGCAAGAAAAAGAGAAAATGCACCAAACTCTTCAAATTTGCTTTTGAGAGTATTCGAAGACCTTGTGAGTTTAATGTGCCTGAGCAACGACAGAATCAAAACACAGTGACATTGCACTAGCTCACATAATTTATAGCCACGTGAGTCAGGATGCTGACTTTCCTTTAAATTACTGCCATGGCTCCCATACAGGTCAGCAATGTAGACTTCGGCTTATCTTTTCGAATTATACAAGCAGATATAAAAATGGCATTTTGTGCTTACATTATAGCTCATAAGATTCTTCCTGTTTGCTTCCTTCAAAACACTCCAAGAAGTGAAAATGAGAGAATGGTTGATGGCAATTTCCATACATAAGGAATGTTTCCCCTTTCCACTTTATTTCACTTGTAATTATTTTTATCTATTTAATTATTTCAGGGCTACCTCGGAACATTAACTAAGCAAATATTTATGCTTTGATAATTTAACTAATCCTAATACATATGGGATGCAGCATGTCATAAGGCATGCTTAACCAATAAGGCAGTAATTAGCTGGCCAAAAAACTTGTAGTGATAACAGCACCAGTTTATCTTTGTATCATTTGCCTGAATTTCTTTCTATCACTGTATGAAATGCTCAGAAGTAAATTTGTGAAAAAATCTGTATGTCCAAATAATCATCGTGTCATTTGATCACACACGTTTATGATTCAGTAACTGTTCTCCAAATGCCTTTGTGGTAGTGCATGCACACATATAATTATTGCCATCATATTGCTTTTCAAGCTTCTCTATACCCTATCATGAAGATAATTTCTAATTTATGAGTTAGATACTTTGTATGTTGTGATATTTTTGTTTCCTTTAGACAAAGATTATTTGAGCATTTTTTTCATAGCTAACAAGAATAAAAAGTAAATAAATATGTAGGTTTGTATCATAAGCCTTGGTAACTGCTGAAAACGACTCTTCTGTCAGGGTGATTCGGGTCCCATGAGAGAACCTTCTCATGAGAGACGCCTTCCCACTTTGAGTAAACCACCTTTAAGAAAGTCAGTTAAGTTGGCTCCAATGCAAGTGCCTTTCCCTGGATTCTGTTGATAATGTCACTGTTCAGTGTATATTCCAAACCCTTTAAGAAAATTTAATAAAATATCATAGAATCACAGAATCTTTAAGGTTGGAATAGACCTCAAGGATCATCAAGTCCAACCGTCAACCCAACACCACCCAACCCACTAACCCATGTCCCCAAGCACCACATCTACACGCTTCTTGAACCCCTCCAGGGATGGTGACTCCACCACTGCCCTGGGCAGCCTGTTCCAATGCCTGATCACTCTTGCAGTGAAGACATTTTTTCTAATATCCAGCCTAAACCTCCCCTGGTGCAACTTGAGGCCGTTTCCTCTTGTCCCATCACTTGTTACTTTAGAGAAGAGCCCAGCACCCACCTCACTACAACCTTCTTTCAGATAGTTGTAGAGAGTGATAAGGTCTCCTCTCAGCCTCCTCTTCTCTAAATTTTTTTCAAAAAATGTGGAACGCTTCACGAATTTGTGTGTCATCATTTGTGTTCTGTTTCTGTTGTGAACTTGGAATGTAACTGTCCATGAGGCATGAAACATTTAAAGCAGAATTTCCTAGAGACACTTGCTCTTTTTTTTTGTGCCTGTGGGGTAAAGTCCTCATGTTTGCTGCCACCTGGCCGCCAGCAACCTCAGGGAGCAGAGCGAGCGTGACTGAATGTATTCCTGCAGTTTAACATTGTGCTCTGACAACACAGAAGGAAAAAAGTAATGAGGAGGGAGCTTCCACCAGCTGATTTGCTTAAGCGCTTATGTTCCTTCATGCTTAATCACCTCTCACAATAGTGCTAACCACCTAAATACTGAAATACAGTTAGTTTTCTAGACAGATTAGTGCCCAAAGCTCAGAAATGTCTATGCTGATGCCTCCATGATAGACTGGACGAGAGCACTGTAATCTAATTATTGGTTTGTTTCTCCTTCAAAGACTAACGTGAGAGGTGTAAGCACAAGTCCTTAAGGGAAAATGCCTTTTTCCAGATTCTGAAGGTTTGCCTTAAGTACTGTCAGTTTTGCCATCTCTATTATTGTAGTATTTTCTGACACAAAGGGAATCTTTAAAGTGCTCAGGCACTAGTTCATTGAGTACTTTAAAGAAAACCCAGGTTTCCTCTGCTGTATTTTAATAACAAAAGCACTAATCTGACCTTGAATTTGCTGAGTCCGGTCTGGATCATTGTCCAAGCTGATCTCCAAATTATGGTAGCTGCTATTGGTCACAACAACTACAAAGTACAGAGAAAATTGCGTGACTACCATGCTCATCATCGTTTGAACTGCTTCAGATCTCTTTGTCTTTTGCTTCCAGACTTTGTGCTACTCTTTTGGAGGCAGAGGTAGACATCACTAGAAAAGCAATGATGTCAATTCTTTCCAGCATTTTTTTGGTATGGTGGAGGACATATCATGACAATCTGCACTTAAATCCATCTGCTCTAATTAATGTTACAGATAGAAATGGACTTTCAAATAAGAATGCAGTGCTTTGAAAGCTCAAGATGGACTTAGACGCCAGAACTACTTTTCTCCAGATGCTTTTGAAGACATATAAGCTCTCTCTCCTCCCCGGTCAATAATCCTAGAGGACAGATATAAATAAGAGCCCTGTTGTTCAGCAACACAAAGCTCACCTACTTGCAAGCAGTGCTGGATGAAATTGTTTTGAAAAGTCAACAGTATACCAGATATGGGCTTCATTCATTCCAAATACAAGCCCTGTTTCCACAGTAGTCTGACAAACATATATAAAACTTGGAGTCTATTGCGCAATTATATCCTCTATGATGAGGATAATGTTATATGAGCAAATAGAATGTTATTTTGAAAGAATCAATTAATCGGCTATAAAAAATTAAGACTTGAAATAACACGAGAACTATAGAATCATAGAATAGAATAATAGAATAGCAGAATCATGAAGGTTGGAAAAGACCTCAAGGATCATCAAATCCAACCATCAACCCAACACCACCCAACCCACTAAACCATGTCCCAAAGCACCACATCTACACATTTCTTGAACCCCTCCAGGGATGGTGACTCCACCACTTCCCTGGGCAGCCTGTTCCAATGCTTGATCACTCTTGCAGTGAGGAAATTTTTTCAAATAATATAATAAGCACTAGAGCTGGATCAAATTTTCATGTGAAATTTTTATGTCCGCATGAAATATGAATTAATATTTTTAAGCAGTTTAGTTTGGCCAGAAAATAGACCTGTTTTTCAAAATAAGTTTTTTTAAATTAAACAGTAATTTATTTAAAAAGTGGTATTTTTATCTACTTCTACTCCCTTTTAGGTAGGTAATTAAAGTGGGATTCATTGCATTTCACTTTGGCCAAATAGATAATACTGTTTAGATGACCAATAATGTCTGGTCTATCTGCATCTCTAGGAACACTTCTTTTTACTTCTAGCCCTGAAGCTACTGAAAAGGAAGGAGCAGTGAGAGACATATCTCTAAATAGCTTTAATCCTTATATAGGTATGCATAAAATCTAGATGAATCATCTTCTTAATAAACCTGTTTCCACTGATTAGAGATGGAGCACATGTTGCTCGGTCTAAGCATATGATTTTTTAGAAAGTTAAAGTCACAGACCGTTCACCTTAAATCAGGTCCTGCTCAGACAGCCAGACTGTCCATGCTGTGTCTGTAGGACTGACTGACAGCTGTCTGTCTCCCTCTGACTCCCGCAGTGGCTTGGGTGATGTTGGTGCCCACCCTGTGCCATGGTTTGCACGCACGCCGCACAGCTGAGACAAACTGATCAAATTTATGCCGCTTATAAACCGACACTGTCGGCAAGCATAATTGATACCTCCTCTTGAGGCCTAATCCTCCATTTCACCCCAACTTTTCCTCTCCCTTATAATTCTGAAATATTCATGAGGGACAGTTGTGCCAGTTCTGCAGAAGCTACTACTCATAGTCTAGAGCTACCAATGTAAGGTCTTTCTGACACGCTGTTGTCAAACTGAATATCTTTATATTCTGTGGGATCCGGCCCTAAGGAAATATGAAATTAATTAGCTATTAAGTTTATTAATTAAAATAGTAATTCAGGTGGAAAATAGGAGACTCTTCATTTAGTGAGTCTATATTAGCCTGTTAAGTTCTGTAGGTTCCTTCTGCAGCCAAGGAAAGTCAATTCCCTCCAGAAACTGATTTAGTTACTCTGAATTTTAGTTCAGAAGAGTTTCTCCCTACTCACTACAGAGATCACCTATGTAGATGAATTTCCTAATTTAGGTACCTAAATGATATGTTTAACATTAAGTATACCCCACAGCATGTGAGTGGTACCTGTAGCCATGCTACAAAACCAGGATCGGTTATGCAATCAGGACCAACCTGTAGATCTGGAGACAAAAATAATATGCTTCTGCATCAAATATGTGTGTAAGAGACACTGGAGTCCTAAACTCTGTTTTAGTCCTGACTGAAGCACTGCATCACTGATGAAAAAATTGTAATACTCTCTGGACTTCTCTTTTCAGTCTTGGCCTCTGTTCTGAGACTACCAATTGCAAGCTGTTGGCAAATTCAGTGGCAGGGATTTTTTGTGAAGTTGATGCCTGTTAGTTAACATCCAGATTTAAATGCAAATAGTTTTGTACAGTACATCTGGTGGTGATTTTGTAACACCTAAGCTTAGTCACCAGTAGAAGCCTTACTTTGTTAGCCATCCAGTCTGACATGGTCATATTTTCCAACATTAAAACACAATGTAAAGTGCTCTGCTTTTAAAGCCATAAGAAATATTTCACAATCGGTCACCTCAGAGAATGAGTTAATGACCTGTAATAACAGTTCTCCCTGGGGTGAAAACCCAAGCACACCAAATGCTGTATTAATAAAGCACAGAAAATGATTGGCTCTCACATTTTCACCTGTGGAAATTTAATTTCCTGTTGGTACATATGTAGTCTCAAATATGTATTGCTAGGTTTTGCCAAGAAAATTTTCAGCCTAAAAGACAAAAAGAAATAAAATGTGAACATACTGGGACACATGTCAATTTGTAGTCCAAAATTAAGAATTCTCTTATTTCTCTTATAAAATGTCCATATGTAGAAAACTTCTGTTTGACATAGAGTAGAGTTTGTGTCTCTGTGGGAAGACTGAATTTTATGAGTTGTTTTCTCTACATTGAACTGCATGGCAGAAAGCTTGAACATGAGGATAGGAGAATAAAATTAAGTAGTGACACCAGTAACCACAGCAGCACAAATGAGGAGGGATGTAGTGAAACCTGAGGCATAAGGTCACATAATGTTCTACAGAGCTTTAGAGGTGTGTTGTGGTCTCGACCCACTCGGCTATCAGCAAACAGATACCACACAGCCACTTGCTAACCTTCCCCCCTCCCAGGGATGGAGGAGAGAATTAAAGGGATAAAGGGAAAAGAGACTTGTGGGTCGACATACGAACACTTTAATAACTAAATTACAACAAAACTGAAAATAATAAAGATAATAGTAGTATATACAAATATACAAATGAGAGATACACAGCGATACTGCTCACCACCCGATGACCAAGGCGCAGCCTGTTCCCAGCTAACAATCCCAGAGCTGTGAGGGTCCTGAAAAGACAATCTCAGAAGAGTTGTGAGCCTGAGCATCCAAGAGACTGGGAACTGACCAAGAGAGGGAGACGGCCCCAAGAGAGAAAGATGACACTGAGAGAGAGAGAGAGAACTTCCAGACAGAGCCTCATCTATAATTGGGCACAACGTGCATGATATGGAACAGACCATTGACCACTTTGGGTCTCAATCCTAAACCTAAGATTGAACCTTAAGCTGTGGGCTGTGCTCCCCCCCAGCTTCTCCTGCCCCTGCAGACATGGGCACAGCAGAGAAGCTGGAAAGTCCTGGACTGTCCTGGCAGCAGCCCTGCCCGTCAGTGTGTGATCAGCTTCTCCTCAGCACAAACCCAAACACAGCCTCTCACTAGCTACTGTGAAGAAAGTTAATTCTGTCCCAGCTGAAACAAGGACAAGGTGAGAACGACAGCTTTAATATGACACTAAAAAAGGAAATGAAGAAAGGAATTACAAGAATGAATGTATTGATTGTGATTGGTAGGTGAAGAAAATTATTACCAATGCCAAGAGCAGAAATTTTATTTTCAAGTATTTACCTTCTATTTTGTGTATACAGTTTCGTATTGCAAATGTCTGTGCTTTTTGGTATTTTTTGTGTGCAAGCTGATAGAATGATGCACAATATGGGAAAAGGTGATATGAAAAGTGGTCAGATTTGTGCATTCAGACAGTGTTACTTAACCTCACATGCAGCTGTGACAGGTAAAAAGAGCTTTTAAACACTTCTGAAGAGAGAATCATAGAATGGTTTGGGTTGGAAGGAACCTTAAAGATCATCTAGTCCCCCCCCTCCCTGCCATGGGCAGGGACACCTCCCACCAGCCCAGATTGCCCAAAGCCTCATCCAGCCTGGCCTTGAACCCCTCCAGGGATGGGGCATCCACAGCTTCTCTGGGCAACCTGGGCCACTGCCTCACCCCCCGCACAGGAAAACATTTCTTCCCAATATCTCATCTCAACCTCCCCTCTTTCAATTTAAAACTGTTACCCCTTGTCCTGTCACTACAATCCCTGATGAAGAGTGTTTCCCCATCTCTCCTGTAGCCCCCTTTCAGCACTGGAAGGCTGGTATTGGGTCTCCCTGGAGCCTTCTCTTCTCCAGGCTGATCAACCCCAACTCTCTCAGCCTGTCCTCATAGGGGAGGTGCTCCAGCCCTCTGATCTTATTTGTGGCCTCCTCTGGACTCTCTCCAACAGGTCCAGGTCTTTTTTATGTTGGGGACCCCACATCTGAACACAGCACTCCAGGTGGGGTCTCACGAGAGGAGAGTAGAGGGGGAGAATCACCTCCTTTGACCTGCTGCTATTGCATCAAGTTTGAAATAAATACAAAAGTACTACACTCTTCATGAATGAAAGACTATGTGGTTTGTACTGTAATAGTTTGTTTTGAACCTTTTTGATGATGTGCAGCTTTTTTAGCACAAATCACCTGTCGCGTATGTGGGCTGGAATTGTGAAAAGTCTTGTAGATGGTCTGATGTTGTGTTTCTACTCTTGTCCTGTTTTACCCCAGCAACATTAAGCTCCAAGACAATAACAGTTCTAATTTCTGGACTAGGGGTTCTGGTTTGAATCAAGTTAATTTCTCTCATGAGTGTCCTGCAAGATTTTTAGTTATGAAAAATACCTCACCACATTTCTGTAGCTGCACCAGATCTCTGTTAGTGCAGCTGGGCAATGCAAAACAGCCACAGTATGCGGGTTCTATTTCCATGTTTCTGGAAAACTGCAGTTTTACTTCAGTCATATCTTTGAACATTTTGTCTACATGGTAGAATGTAAGCAGCTAAAGCTCACTGAACGGCTTAATCTTATTGTTGGGATTTACACATACACAAAGGAATCAAAGTTCCTATATACGCTCCTTAAAGTAAAAGCAGCATCTTTCTGTGTATTAGCACATCATTCACAACAGCGAGCTCTGAAATGACATTATTTAGCCAAATGACTGTCATTTTTATCCCACCCAAGCCTACGTGATAATTTCTGATTCAAGCACTTCCATCTATTGTAATGCATATGGTTTCAAAATGAGGAAAATACAAAATACTGGTGTGAAAGGATGAGCAAGACATCATAACAGAGGCTCCGTGGCTGAGAACTGCTAGTGGCCTCATTCCAGTTAGAGGACAGCAAAAATTTTCTGCTTTGAAACAGAGAAAAATGCAATTTGAAAACTTTGATGAAGCTGTCAGGTTCTGAAAGTCAGAAACTACCCTGGGGACAAAGATAATATTACTGAGTAGAACAAGCCCTCCTCAGTAAGACTCATTCTCTTAGAGGTGTAGGTGGATGATAAAAAGTCTTTTAAGTGATTTTTCTGATGGAACTATGTTGGCAGAGGTTTTGTCTTTCTTTCTGACTTTTAAAACATAGACAGAACAAGGACATCATCAATATGAAAATTTCATAACGAACTTTTCAGTCGTGTCTTGTTTTCAGATGAAGAAGGACAAAATCCTGTTGCTTAACTTATGTTCAAATCCCCTTTAACTTGAATGGGTGGTAATTTGTTATTTGAATAAACTAATTTTTCTCCTTTGGAATGTCTGAGGGAATAAAAAGGAAGATATGTAGAATATCTACAAAGAGGTGTTAGAAAAAAAGATCAGAAAGAAAAATTTAAAGTAGATCAGTCATAGAAAATAAGTTTGGAAGAAAATTTAGTAGATAGTCTAGTTCATTTCATACTTCTACCTCTAAACTTGACAGATAAGCAATCTAACGTGAAGGACAAGGTTACCTGTGCTTTGATGGTGTGACACAGTATTTAATTTCTTCCTTTCCCTTTTCCTCAAATGTATTAGCTGTCAGGTAGCCAAATCTTCAGCTGTGATACCTGTCATTTCATGAGTATTTCTAATCTTGACACTCATTGTACATATCTGATATTCATCTATATTGTAACTATCTGTTATACAAACTAAACCAAAATCAGGATCTTCTTCTTAGTTTCCCAAACTTAGATACAGATAAACCAAAGAAGGTAAGTACCAAAGAAATGTTTGTAAACAAATAGAACTTTTTATATCTTGTGCAGGTGAAGAGCAAAGTCCTTTCCGTGGCTTAGATAAACTGAAGCAACATATCAAGTTTTCCTAGGCTGAATATATTTGTGTGATCTTAGGGTTGCTCAACCTGATAGGACACCTATTTGTTACTGTAGAAATACTGAAGAATGGGATTTGGCAAATTTCTTGCCAAAATTTTTGGTAAAAATGAATGAAGTTTCAGGCTTACTAAAATAAACTTTTTGATGGTTTGACCAGATCTTTTTCTTAAAAAATGAAAGGGAAAAAACAAAACCTGTGTTCTTGTGATTAGTAGGCAGTTAACACTGATTTTTCCTTTACCTGATATCCTCTTTGTATGCCAGAAGAAATCTGAGATGATGAAAACCAAACATTTATTAAAGATATTTGCCGAGTATATTAAAAATTACTAACAGGATTATACCTAGTATCAAGATTTGCAGATAAAAACTGAAAAAGTGTATCACAAACAAAACCACAGGACTTTCAAATTACAGTAGCAGCTTTCTTGAAATTGGCTTTTAAAGGTGATATCTTAAGAGCAAGCTGTCATTCATATCCTAAAACCTAGTGAAACCTATATTTCATTGCTCTATGCCCAATTTACCCAAAACCTGTAACTAGAGCATGCATCTGTATCTGCATGCCAAGCATCTATTTTTAGCAGTGGGGCAGAGACGGTGATTCTTTCATTTTTAACTCAAATTTTCACAAGAGCCCCTCTGAAGTTCAAGCACGACTTCTGTCTAGCATGTTGTGTATTATGCAGCTTCACGATTTAAACCATTATGAGAAGTAAAATTTGACCTAAATTAAATAAAGAGTTTCATACTGAAGCTCATATGCTGAACAACTTCACTAAAATTCTTGTATGCTAAAGAGACACTACTATGTTAAGTGCTATACCATGATACTGTATGGATTTTAGAAACAGTGATTCAGAAATTTAACATATGTCAGTGGTTTGGGGCCTGAATGAAGCCTTGATTTCCAACACCTGTCAAGTAGCAAGCCAATTCTTATTTTTACAGAGAGTAGCTGGGTTATTTTAGAACTGTTAATTAGGCAAGATAGCTAACAGTTGCTGTGAAGTTGTGATAAGGTAGATTATTTTATCTTTTTTTTTTCTTTTTTTCTTTTTTTTTTTTATTTCTGTGGTATGCTCAGTTGTTCAATACACACTACTGGGAAATCTCAGTTTATTACTCTTGATGTACTACTGGAGAGAAAATGAGAAAATAATCCTTTTATGTTAAAATTGGTATGTAAAGAGCCTTGTCTAGAATTAAAAATTATATATTTAAAATTTCTACAACAGACTCCTGTGGTTCAAGCAACTTTTGTTACCATGGTAACTGTATATAATAGCTTCAAAAAGTTTTTTGTTTTTTTGGTTTCTTTTTTTTTTTTTTACATGACAAAAAGAAATCAGTAAGAACATATACTTAATGACTAAATAGTAGAGAACGTTCTACTTTATGTTTTGATCTGTTCAGATATCAAAATTTAAATGTAAGATCAAAGTCTTTGCTTTGATTCAATATGTCATGCAATTAAATGGGCAGAAAGCTTAATTAACTATTTCAATCTGGCTGCTAATCAAGCAATTTGGTAACTACTTTCACAGTTAAAGTAGACTGAACTAGTGATATGAGGATGCATACAGCACTGGTTTTACCACTGTTACATTAATTTGTTGCATTCCAATTATATTGGACCTAACATATTAACCAAATTATGTAGGTACCAAAGAAATGTTTGTAAACCAATAGAACTTTTTACATCTTGTGCGAGGTGAAGACCAATGTCCTTTCCATGAACAAATCACAGCAAGAAAACATAATTACCAAAAATATGAAACCAAAAAAAGTCTGTTATTTGTTTTCTCTCTGAAAGATGACATAAAGCACACTGTTCTAGTTGAGTCACTTAAAATCTGTTTAAGAACATGAGCTGTGTTTGGATTAGTCCCATACGCACAGTTGATAGCATACGCTAACTCAGATTATGGGCTCTCGTCAGTTCAAGAAACACAAGGTGGTTAGCTTCTATCAGCTCTAACAAGAACTGTGAAGTCGATATACTTATGAGAAACTACATAAAACATAACCTATTCCTCATCTGAAACACCTGGAGAAAATGCAAAGGAAGATACACCAAATGGATCACACTCCAGTCAGAAGCAACCCATTTTTTTACCAGTTTTGGTTCTCAGACTTCTTCATGAGATCTGAGTATAAAAGTCAGATTAAAGACTTGACCCATACCTAGCTATCTTATTTTAGAACCTGAATTTGTCCATCTCCCCATTTCGCTCTATGGCCTGTAGGTCAATCTCTTCTTAATCCCATCCACGCCATCTTTTGTCAGGGATTATCTTCATACCCAAATAGGAGCCTAGAAACTCTGCATTAAATTTCCTGAGCTTTAAGGAAGATATTAACTTCTGTTACAGTGTCTACTAGGCATTTTCAGCATCTGATAGGTGCCAGGGAAAGGTATTTGATCTCTTCGGTTTCATTCAGACCCCTCTCGCTGCATACTTGCCTATACTCTTCCAGTGCCTTCCAAGTACTGGTCGTAGAGAGTGTCTCACATTTATTTGCAGCAGGAAACTGGATTGGAATCAGCAAGTTCTACAACGTTATGTACACAGCCTAATGTGAGGGTAAACTGCTTGATTTTTCATACATTGACCACTTCTGCTACATAATACCATTAGTTCTCAACACTAGACACTACCCACTACTACTTTTTTCTAAATAAAATTAATGTTCATGTAACTGACGAGTAGGCCATTAGTAATTTGGCATTTGGCACTTCAGACACTGAATTTAAATGAAACAAGATTTACACACTTCAACCCACCACGTTCATTCCATCATATTTTTTTGCCCTGAACAAAAAAACAAGACTGAATCTCTACTTTTCATCTCTGTGTGCATAGTGTTCATTTTGCTGGTTCTTTTCAATGGAGATAAAAAGACATATTTGACAGCATGAATTGCAGTGAAGATAAGAACTTGTGAAAAATTCTAATGCAATTATATTATTTTAAAACTGCCTTCAGGATTTTCAACTTGGTCACATATTTTAACGACAGAATTTGAGGCAGTCTTGGTAATTATACAGACCTAAGGCATATGATTTGATCGTTGTTAGTTCCTGGAAAGCCATAGGCAATACAATTAATAACACTGAAAAAAAATTATAAGTTTTACTTGATATTTAAATGTGATTTTAATTTTGTTTGTCTGGAATTGGTGTAACCTTTGAGTATAAACAACTCATACAGAAAAAAAAATATTACCTGAAAAAAAAAAAAAGGAAAAAAGCCTTAGGTGGACAGAACAAAATATGCCTAGAATAGGGATGAAAGGATGTGGAGGCTGCCCCTTGTACTTTGGCTTCACTCCTGTTTTTCAGAACTGGGTGTTTTGAGAAGCTGCCAGTGGATGTGCTGTGCCCCTAATGCCCTGCTGGCCTGAGTGTCATCAAAGCCTTCTGCCATTCCTCTCTGTGCTCTTATACCCTGCTATTCCAGTTTGTTCTCTGTTCATAATGCTCCAAGTGCCTATACTACAACTCTCTATGCCAACATCAGCTAAAAGGTTAAAATTCATATCAAAGTCAAGAATGAACCCCTTGCTGTCCTAAAGAGGCTCTTGTCACCCTGAAAGGTATAGAAGAGCCACAACACCAGGTCGTCAAATGTCCTCTAAGTTCTGTACAATTCATAAACCAGATTCAGTGGAGACTCTCATGCACTGGGGATTTTCCATCAGAAAAAGTAAAACAGAATAGAAACTCAAACGTGTCAAACTGTTACGAAGAAATGAAGACTTCTGTCTGGTTGGAAACCACAAGGAGTGTAATAGGACATGGTAGCTTGTAATAACTTCATGGAGTAGTGCCTAAAATTCCCTCTCTTGCTCTCAGCTGAGAAAGCATTAATGTTTTAATCTTGTAGCCAGACAGAGAAGGGAAAGAAAAATAGTTTAAGTAACTGAAGTTTCACCATCATTCCAGAAGAAGAAAATTAGAAGATACTCACTTTTCTTTCTGATAAGCTGTGCTGGTAGCTGAATGCAGTATGACATGCAATATAATCTAGAATTCTTCAGGTTTTGTAATGCAGTAGCTGAACTACAGAACTGCATTATAAGATAATAGAACCCACAGGTTTTTCTTATTCAAATTTTAAAAGACAGTAGTTGCATAAGTACTTTCATCCTGATACATCCTGAGTCATCTGTCCTAGGCTCCATTGGATATGAATTAATACATTCTTTTTCTTTCACCCACTACACAAAGTTAGCAACATTTCATGATACTCATTTAGTGAGAAAGATCTCCTGTGCAACCTTTCCTAAAGATTTTGGTTTATCAAAGATACCAGTAGCAGGAGCAACAGCGGTACTGGCAAGACAACAAATTAATCGAACTTTTCCAGTCACATTAGTGTGAAATTCGTATCAGTTTGACAATCATTACCTTTTTACCAAACTAGTTGTCTGTGCCTTCTGTAAGGGTTAATTATGGATCTTTTTTATAGGCCCTAAAAGAGCAGTATCATTCATCTGCTTCTTGCAATAGGATGGCATGTGATTTATTCAGTGCAAGAACAAAAATTGAGCATTAGCACACATCAAATGATCGAAAATGATATAAACATAGTCTAAATTTATAAACACTTTGGTTTCTTCTGGAAAGGGTAGAAAATCTTATAAATCCCCTTTTATGGATGGTTCTGTCCTTTTTAAATCAAATTTAGATTTTTTTTTTTTTTTTGGTTGACGTGGTAGTTACTTGTGATGAAGCCCACCTACTTGAGACATCTATTTTAGGAAGAGATGAATCACTTCTTGTTGTGCTTCTCTTTCAGTTGACTATGGATGAAGCATAAGGGAGCAGTCATCTAAAAATAAGATATCTAATCAAATGTAAGATGAAGTTAGGCCAGAGGAATCCTAGGACAGCTAGCTAAATATGTGGTGTCAATTAGCACCTAAAAAAGACCATATTGGAAAATCTGAGCGCAAGACACTTGTTTTTAAAATATGTATGTCAGCAGATATTAGACATCTAAATACCTTTTGAAACAAAAGAAGATCAGGAATGCATCCAAATGTAAGGCTTGTGACACCTGTAAACTTCAAGAGCATTAGGTAGGATGCAATTAGTATTAGTAAGCTTTGAACCAAAGTGTATAAGTGTATGTTGCTAATAACTCTGTATAGGTATTTTACAACACTGTGAAGGTGTAGCCATCTGCACTCTCTAGGAATGTTACATAACTGTGAGCAACATGACAACCAAAAGGGCAAAGAAAGAAGGGGGTATTTGCACACAGAAGGCATACAAGTGGCAAAAGTAGCCAAAGAAAGGAAAAGATAGTGACAATGGACTGCAAGTTGGTAGGACATCTGTCTGAAGAAACAAGAAGGATGATAAGCGGTATGGGGAGGAGACTCCGTGTTTTGGGAACAGAGAGCAACGAGCATGAAAAAGTCAGGCACAAGTAAGGGAAGTCAAATCAAACAACAAACTGCCTGCCACTCATCTAATTAGGTGTACTTTTTTTTTTTTTAACGTTGTTAACTTGGAAAGCAATGTTTCCAAAACATAGATTACTGCATATTGCATAGCAAACTTACTCAGCAGAGTCTAAGCTTAAAGCGTCAATAAACTGTGGTCATAAAGAAGCATGTGGTAAAATGTGTTTGACAGGATGGCCATTCTGTTCAGGAGCAGGTAATGAGATACACAAAGGCATAGAGATATTTTGTGGGAAGACAAAGAGACATAAAACGTACTGCACTCTAGTTTTGTACAGCCTTCCAATGACTCTTCTAAAGCAACTGGTGGTTTAGTTAAGAAGTCGAACACACAACCTCCCACTATGCTCAGTGATTTGGACCTTTACTGTTGTGCCTTAAAATCCTAATTGTTTTAAAAATGTGTGAGGCTTTATTAAACACATTTTTCAAACAATTGTAGGTGTAGAGGGAGAGTGTTCCACATCCCTAGTGTTTACAAGATCACCACTTTCCTATCTATTGGCCTTTATGCTTTGTGATCATTCGTGGTTCCTAACACAGACAGGCAAGAAACAGCAATCTTCCTTACCGTGTACAGTTGTCACTAACGGGAACAAAAGCTCTTCATTTCCTCAAAGGCAGCCTTTCTTAAAGAAATCTCGCAGCAACACTGCCCTGACCTAGATGATCTGTGACTACGGAGTTACTAGTTAGCAATTTTTTTTCCATCTTTCCTATGATCATCATCACACTGAGAGGATGGAGAGGAGAGTATAAATCACACTGAGAGGATGGAGAGGAGAGTATAATTTTTGTCACACTTTTCTGCCTTTGGTAGAACCCATTATTTTTCTTAACTGTGTTACTGCAAGGGAAGGAAATACGCATTTGCCAGTCCTGAAGAGGAATGCCACTAATAAAGAAATGGGAAAGCCAGGTCAAAAAGCACAGCTCTAGGTTGTGTTCGCATTAATGACCCAGTGTGAAAATAAGGATAATGGATTAATGTAGTTAAGTGGCTTAAACAGGAAGCAGGGAAAAAATGTCTCTTCATGTTCTTGTTGCAAGGAAATATAAATTAGATAATGTATGTATCAGAGAATTAGATATCCCTGTGATGGAAGTGTAGAGGACTGACACATCACAAGTACGATATTTTGAAACAGAATTTACTAAATTTATTCATTACAAAACATATATGTGCTAAATTAGTTGTGAGTATAGGATTCTAGATGACCTGATATGTAGCCCTTGATGTTTCACACTGGACAGTGGTCATACCGCTCATACGCTTACTTAAAATGTTTATCTGTCGTGTCTGGCTGGGTTATGACAGTCGTATGAGGTACTTCCATACTGTTATTAGTAACACTACTTCAGTAGGTTTATAGTTAGGTTCAAGGCACATTAATATTAATTATACCCTGCTTAGTGAACTTATAATTTATAGATATCCCAGGCCTCTACTTTGGCTACACTGCAATTTAAGCAGAATCTGTTTAGAAGAGAATAAAATCCCAAAACTTTGGGGGTACACCAGCAGTTCAGCTGAGTCCTCAGAACTGTATTTTCTGGGAGTAGCAAGAACTTGGTTTGCCATTGCCTGTGGTAAATTCTGAAGGTTTAATGCTGATGATATTTTTGCCCTGTAGCTGGCTGCCACCTGATAGGATAAATGTAAAACTGCAGTTTCTTTGCCTTGCACTAAAAGTCCGACATTCTTGATCAGTTCTGTGATCACAAAAAAATATAATGGTACCACTTTAACTTGTGCACCACCAGAATTTATCTTCTGTTAATTTTTTATTCCAATAAGTATGTAGGAATTATGGTCTGCGGGGCAAGCAAGGATGCTCTGTAATTTTTTTTTTTTTTGTACAATACTGCTTCACTGTTCTGAGCTCAGCTCACTGAATCCTATTGAAAAGCAGCTCCTTGAGCCACATGTTGAAGTCTACTGCAAATTCTCAGGCTATTGGCTCCTTTCTAGTGGACAGTACTAACAGACATTTGGTCGTGCATTAGATCTTTCTATTTGGTATCACAGCTCAGTCATTCCTTAGCGTTGTCCATAAGATCTATGTAGGAACGGAGCAGACTGGCTGTAGGATACTGCTTAGAAATGTGTGTCTCTAGGCCTGCGATAAACATCTAGTTTCATATCTGGTAGCCTGTTTGTTAAGAGAACACATCTAGATATGACTAGAGCATAGTTCTTCAGCCTTTCTAAAAATCAATTGCCTCCATGCAAGAAGCCAAGGAAATTCTGAGTCAATACACCAATAAAGCTGCCTAAGAAAGAAGCTGTATGGTGGCCCATCCTGTCATGCACAGAGTCCCATCACTGACTATGTCTGACTACTGGATTTTTTCATTAGACATACACCAGCAAGCACTCTGGAAGAAAAAGAGAAGATTGAAGAAGAGTAGGGAAACAATTCTGTTCTGAGCTCTACAGGTCAATTACTGTTGATTTTGATCTTCCAATTATAGACCTGCCTTGTCATTTTTAAAATTTTATTTTCAATATTTTCTAGGTTCTCCTATAACATTTTTTTATATTATAATGCGAGAAGGTATCTACATACCTTGACAAGGTATTTGTAGTAGTAAGCCTGCCAAGCTAATGTGCCAGGAGCAATTCTGCAGCTAGATAAGACACACATACGGGGTGTTCCAGAGTAGGAGTTTTAAGAACTTGATAAGTGCTTCCACCCTCTGTGAAGTGTATTCTGAACTGATAAATGAAAGACTTGGCACTTAGACTACTTTGCCCTTATTCTTATCACCACTTACTTTATGTCAAACACATAACACTCCTCTACCCACTTTTCAAGACACCGATATGGCTATAGATTGCAGGAAAAGCCAGTTGTGCATCTGAAAACTTACACTAATATTTTAGTAAACAGTAATCATAAGATCAATCCTATAGTAGAAATATGGCAAGACTCAGTCAGAATTTGCTCGAGCTCAGTTTGCCAGGGTCCAAAAAATACACTGATCCAGCAGCAGGACAGAGATCAGAGTTTTGCCACAGCATACAGTAGTAATGCTTACACAACTCAGTGTCTGAAATATAAATATGTTGGAGAACACACCCCTGTCATAATACAGAAAGCAAACAACTCCTCCAACCCAAAGTTTAATTCAAACACATTCTAAAATTAAATTGATTTACATTCAAAGTACTAGAAAATATTATATTTTTCTTCCTACAATCAATAATTCTGCTTGTCCCAATAAATCAAACGGAGTTGGAACGGGATACTTGATTATCCCACTACAACATGGCAACTTTAAATTATGGGTGTTGTAAGTAATTATTCATAAAACCTTTTTCTGTGCAGTCCATATAGGAAACATCTCTTCATCAAATAAGAGAGAATGCCAGAGGCTTATAAGGTCAGTGTATTAAAAAAAAAAAAAAAAAAGGGGAGAAAAAGAAAGAAAAATACATTCTCCTATATATCCTGCTATTTTGGCAGTGATACAACATGTGCTCTTATGATATAGAGAGGAAATCTGCCTGTTTGTCTCAGAGTTTATATAGTCACTGCTCAGCGCTAAAGCTGTTCTTTAGGTCTCCAGCTAAAATAAATGTCACACACTGCTGAATTATTATAAAAACAATTTTATTTACAAACATGACAACAAGCTGGTAACTTACTGAGATTCTCCAAAGAATTTTCAGTCTTTACAGAGACACATTCCAGCCAGCATACTTCCACTCTCCCTGAATATTGTATTCTAAATTCAGCTGTTACCACTTGCCAATAGATGTGTCCAGTCTTGGTAGCTATGTATTATGATAGATATAAAGTACATTGTCAAATATTGGGGAAAAACTCTTTATGAAAGTATTCGCTCCCTTCTCACTTTTTATGGCAGTATTTGGGAGCAACTTTTATCCTAGCTTCCCAAGAGCAGTGGAATTTAAACAGGATGAGGAAATCAGAACAAAAATTAAGATTGAGATTTAAAATTAAGTAGTATATGGTGACAGAGTGGTACGGTGACAATGAAATGAAAGATGTTTTTGCTTAGTGGCAGTAGTTTTGCTATACAGAATAAATTTTTTGCACACATAACAAAGAGAATCCCACTCCCAACACACACACACACACACACTTTTCCTTTCAAAATCCACAAAACCAGCAAAATGTTTATCAGCTCTATTATGAACACACGAGTAAATACAAAAGCACCCTCTTCTATTGAAAACAAATCTATCTATTCTGTATTTCTCATGGCAATTTTTTCTTAATGATATTAATTACCTAAAAGAGGTAATGAGATTGGAAAAATTTCTAATGAGTAAAATATTGATTGCCTAAACATTCTGGAATACTCAGTATGGTTTTGTTTACAGATGACCCATTCTGAGATAATTTCAGCTAGTGAAATAATTTTATAAAATATTTCCTCATTCTGATCCCAACCAATAGGTGGATACAGCTAGACTAAATCATTTTAACATATCAGCCGTTATTGATAAATCTCTTCTGCAGTACTTGGAATATAATATGCGCATTTATAAACGGACAAAGCAAGGGGCTGAGAGAGCAAGGTAAGTAAAAAAGAAGGAGAGGAACATACTTCTGATAGCTTTCTTTTCTGTTCTTTTCTAGCCAGACAATACAGGTTTTGTAAATTATCAACACATGAACATTTTCTGAAAAATATATGAACCGTTATTATGTGTGAGGCTAATTAAACCTAGATAAGGGAGATAGCAATAAATCTACATATATAATCTTTATGTTGAGTAAAGGCATATTTACAACAGCTTTGTAGAGTGTCAGTCACCCTCTCTATGCATATCTATTTATTCAAATTATTCTAAAGAGACAGTTTATTAAGGGATTAGAAAATCTATTCAGTATGAAAGCTCTTCAGGAGTTCAAAATATTTGTCTTTAAAGAAAGAGT
>NW_010138291.1:38179-39571 GCF_000699245.1 Pterocles gutturalis
TTATGGAATACATGTATTCAAGAGACACAGAATGCATTTAATTTTTCTTTCCTTTTACATCAAGATGGCAAAAGGCAGAAGGTAAGTTCTCAAACTTACAAGGAATGCATTTCAGCAGGTATCGATGAGGGCCTTTTCCTCCAAAAGCAATATCAGCCTGCAGAAGTCACAGAGGAACAGTGTCTGCATTGCATTAGGTATTCTTATTTAGAACAAGTAACCAGGATCAATTTAAAAAGGTGAGCAATGTGTAAGTAACATTAGCCACAGGTTGCACTTTTATGGTGTCATGAGTAAGTACTTTATATTGCAGTTCCCAATAATATTAGTAAAGTTGTTTGGTGAAAGTAGAGATTTCTATCTAATGTCAAGGGGTTTTAGTAGAATGGATAAAGGCTTCTCCTCTCCTTTTCTCTTTAACGAACTCATCATCATGATACTTGATAGCCACAATAAAAACCACAGAAGCTGGAAATTACAAAAATCCTAAAGTCAGATGAGTATCCCTTCAGTTTCTGCCTCCAGCACTGGTTGATGGCTTGAAGAGTGCAGGGAACAAGAATGTAGTAAACTGATTAAGATTTATTACTTTTAATTAATGAATACTAGCCTATCTTTTGGCTTACTAAGGGAAAACTCAAGCAGACAGACCAGAGTCATGTGGAAGAGAAGAAAATGGCCTCAAGTTGTGCCAGGGGAGGTTTAGGCTGGATATTAGAAAAAATTTCTTCACTGCAAGAGTTATCAGGCATTGGAACAGGCTGCCCAGGGCAGTGGTGGAGTCACCATCCCTGGAGGGGTTCAAGAAATGTGTAGATGTGGTGCTTATGGACATGGGTTAGTGGGTTGGGTGGTGTTGGGTTGGACTTGATGATCCTTGAGGTCTTTTCCAACCTTCATGATTCTATGATTCTATGAAAGGTGTGGGTTCACTACCAGCAGGAGAAGAGGGATGGAGAACATCCACCTCTGTCTTCAGTTCCCAGCGGAGAAGTCAGCCATAGAGCATGGCCCCATTTCTGGGTCAGCAGCACAGTGTAGGGCTGTGATCAAATAGGAGGCACATTTAGGTATTGGCACCCAACAGCTGTGGAGGTTTTGGTAACTTCTGCAGACAGAATGGTTTAAGTCTGTTTTCCAAACATAATGTGTTGCTACAGATCTCGAGCATGTAAATTAACAAGTAGCTCTTTTCATAATGAAACTCTACCAGTGCATACCAGGGTGGAATTGTTGAGACAGTGTGTTAATCTTCTAAGTGTTGAAACAGAACATAAGAAATAATCCCTTGTAGAAATCAAGCAAGCATCGATGAATTTCTGTGAGAGGTATTTAGGAATAAACTAAAGAATAATTCTAGTTACTAAACTGAGCTGGAGGAGGGAGGGAAAG
>NW_010138291.1:39602-91824 GCF_000699245.1 Pterocles gutturalis
ACCATATGCATTTTTAAATTAGATCCTCTATTATCAAATATTTAAACAGTCCAACAATACCATTACAGTCCAGGCTAACTAAACAAACCAAAAGCTTTTTCCTAGCCACACAGAATTTTCTCTTTTAAGAGGAATTCAACACCCTAATTGCATATCTTTGTCATAATTCAGATCAACATTTTAACTGTCTTGCCAAAGAGATTTTGAGTGCTTTGCCCACATTACAGTCTTCTAGTAAATTTATGCCTAAATTGTATGATGACCAGTGATAATCAATACTCCAATAAAAATTAAAGACGACAAAGTGTCATAAGTATATTTTTCTCTCCAGAAAGGGAAACCTGAGGGCAGTAGTAATTCAGATTTGCTCTTTCTCCGTATAAAAAGGCTATAGTTTTCTACAGTTTGGCAAATAATAACATCTAATAAAATACTTCATATATGAGAAAGGACAATGGACAATGCATTTAATTTGCTTCAATATTTTTCATTTTTCAGAAAATGACTGAACAATTTCATTCTTCTATGGTTTAGGTTCTTGTGAAGCAAACAAAGAAAGGAGACAGAAACGAGCCTTTTAATTATAGTAGAGTACAGCAAGTCTATATACACTTTAAAACAAGAAGACAATATTTCACGGATGCCAGAGGTACCAGTGGAAAGCAGATGCCCTGAGATCTGCCTATGCATAAGCAAAACCATCAGGCTTTCAGTCACATTAAATTACTGGTGTTAGAGCATCTTGGAGGGAAAAAAAAACCCACCAAACAGTATCACTTCTCTGTACTTGTAAACTGAAACTGAATTTTCTAAGCTGGCAGAAGGAGTCATCAGCACAATGAGGCAGAGTCAGAAAGTGTAAGGATATGTGCTTGTCCCAATGCCTCATTAAAATAAGTTTGAAGGCTACACACACCTTCTCTTAGGATAGGCCAACATCTCAGCTCTGGGGTTGAAAGTTTTGCTGTTATACACGAGATCAGACTGTTTCTCAGTCTGTAAACATTAACTATAACTCTCTAGAATGCTCAGACCTGTATTACAAGGAAGGCCCAAGATATAAAACAGGGCAAAGCATTTATTTTTATAATAATTGAAGTCAATTGCCACCTTGCTTGTATTAACTGAAAAAACAGAACTAGGATGACACTTTAATTTTTCTTAAGATGTCCCTATAAGTGTAAAACCATTCTAAACAATTCTGTAACATAGCAATTATGTGAAAGAGAGACATGAAGAAAACATATGAGATCATCTGATTTCTATAGCTAGACCTGCCATTTCACCACTAAATTTAGAACACAGACTGTAGAACAAAATTATGGAAAAGTTTTAATCAGAGATTTCCACAAAGAAATCCTTGGATGGAATTCAGATACAGTCTGTTGACAGAAAAATAGTAATTCATGCTGAAGCTGCAAAAAAAAAAAAAAAAAAAAAAAAAAAAAAATTGTTGGTTTTTTTTAAATTTGAAGTTCTAAACCCCCAAACTTTTTACAACTCAGGATTTCTTCTATGTCTTTGCAGATGACCCCCTTTGGGCTTTGTAAAGATGTATAAGAATTTCAAAGCCAAAATTGAAAATTTCATTTCAGAGCTGGCGGAGCCTGTAGATACAGAAATCCGTGGGGTTGTCTGTACTCTCGCTCTCTGTACTTTTCTTGTATAATTCTGGGTAAAGAACCCACTGCAGCAGATTTATGATTCTCTAAGCTGAAAAACAGGCTTTGGTTTTACAGTTAAGGAGCCAGACTGATGCTCCTACAAGTTACTACAGTATTTCCTTTTAACTGACTCACACCCTGCTGAAAAGAGGAACATAAAACAGGTTGGAGTGCTACAAGGTAATCAAAAACTTGCAGAAATAGAGGCTTTTTGAAGAGATTCACTGTTATTGCCTCAACTACTTTAAAAATAAACAAGTGTACAAAGAATTAACATATGTGAAATTCTACATTAAAGTGAGATTGACTCATTTAGAAGCAGTAATACAGCAGGAAAGCAGCCTGTAGCCAATAAAAGGGCTGCACAGTAGGAGGCTTATCCTAGCAAACAACAATTCACACCTGTTAATTACTCTGAATAGGCTTGTACATAATGCTAGCATGGCATTTATCCATTGTTTAGAAGCAATACTAATGTAATCTCTTATGTTATTGTTATAAAGTGAAATTAAAGCTTAACATGAATCGTTTCCTTGCAAATCATCAATTAACTCATCATAATAGCATTTGCCAGAGGACCCATAGAGTTTCAGTGCATCCTAAAGCAATGTAAATAATGACTACTTCAGCTTTGCTGACGACTATACTAAGGTTGTTGATGGTGGGATTACACAAACCCAGTATTTCAGGGAAATTTCTATTTAAACCATCATTTGTTATGGAAAATCTACAATATATGTTTGTATCAAGAAGAAAAACAAAGAAACAAGTCTCATTGAAGTTTCACTTACATGTCAATTAAAACTGAAGACTTTAAAGCAATATTTAAGTAATTTGAATGCCAGTCAAAATCTAACTGATGCAAGTCAGGTTAGAGCTAATGTAACAAACATGCTCTGCATCTGGGTTAGGATGACTGTCCTTGGGACTCTCAAGAGGAACTTTTAATCACTTAAGGGTTGTTAGATTTACCCTTGAAGACAAGAACATCCTGGAAAATCCGTAAACTAAATGGGTACTTAGTGTGTTTGGAGTAGTCAGCCAAATTAGTGATTAGCACCATCCACTTCAGTACAACACTAAAAATCACACCCACTGACATGAAGACCCCAGTCCACTTAGAGACCCTTCCCCTCAGAACATGTGTAGTTTAGGAATGTTACATAGCCAGTGTTATACTAATTAGTTGAGCAGTCATATATTTGGAGGCTGGACTAGAGTTGTGGTTAAGTGATAAGAACAAGTATATAAACTGTCGCGAAAAGTCCCTATGTGTACTAGCTTTGTGGACTGACCACCTAGCACCCGCCATTGCACAACAGCGAAGTAAAACCAATATCTCAGCCCTGTGTATGTTGGTTTATTGCACACTGGGCAATGAATTCTGTTAGTGAGGCCACTTAACCATTGAACTTGGCACACTTGAAAAACTTAACACTTTTACAATTTAATTCCACTTTTTCACATCAATGCTTGGACGAACACAAATCAAAGGCATGAAATATTTTTATATTTCTTTCTTTATCAGGACTATTTGAATAAAAATACTTTTCCTACCTGTACCCGTGTATCTGACATTTATTTGAGCAGCATTAAATCTTCTCCCTAATCTTAAACACTATCACACTCACTCTGCTAGCAACTTCCCAGGCAGATTTCATTACTGAAGGATTATAAAATGTTGTCCCACAGCTATTTGTGTACTCAAAGAATTTGGTCTGAATATACACATGGGTATTTGCATATTAAAAATAGTAGACTACAGAATCATATTGAGAAACTCATTAGGACAAAATAGAAGTCGTAAAGCTGAAAACACTCTCATAGGAGTTTGGTAAAAATTTGGTATTTATACAGATCCTGAATACAAACAGGACTGCTCTGATTTTTTAATAGTTAAAAGGCAGTAAGAAACCAAACGAAACCACAACAGAAAACCAGTAAAGCCTAGCTCAGCCAATATGATTTGTTTGCTGAATTATTACTCCTTTTCAGTTGTGTAACTAACAATGAAAAGACCATGATTTATTACTAATCACTGAATGGTTGAGGTGGGAAGGGACCTCTTGAGTTCATCTTGTCCAAGCCCTGCTCAAGCAGGATCAGTTATAGCAGGTTGCCAGGGATGATGTCCAGTCGAGTTCTGAATATCTCCACGGATTGAGACTCCACAACCTCCTTGGACAACCTTTTCCAGTGCTCAACCACCCTTACAGTAAAACTGGGGGTGTTTTTTTGCATTCAGATGTATTTTTCTGTGGTTTTATTTGTGCTAATGATGATTGCCAGCAACACATTGTAATTCAACTGATGATCAAGTTTGTTTAAGGACAAATTATATTCAGAAAACCGTAAGTGATTCTTATTCCAAGCGGTTTTCTGCCATGATGATGAATTGGGTTTGCTCTTAACTGTATTTATAAAATGTTCAATTTTACTAATTGAAATTCCCAATGCTAATGACTTATCATAGTGTAACCTACGCACATTAAGTAGATCTTTCTGTACTAATATCTTATCGAAAAAACAATATCTAAACAGATAAATCCTCTGTACGCATTTGAATAGGCCAGTGGTATAACCAAACCGCAAATGGTGTTTTTTGCCTATGGCAGGTATATTCAATACGAAAGTAAAATTTCTAGGTATGTAGATATGCATATAGTTTGCATCAGATCTCGTGTGGGTCTAAGTAGAACCATTATTTCATTACTGACATAGAGGTTGTCACTTTTTTCCAAACTTTTGATTCTGGTTCTACATCTCAAACAGGTTTCAGTCCCCCTTCACAGGAAAAAAACATGAGGTTGTTTGTGTTCTTTCTCCTTTGCTTGTTTTTCACCCACTCTTCACAAAAGTGTAATACCAGGAACACTCATCATGGGGGCATGCAGGGCTACAAATCACAGTAAGCATACATCTGTCTCCAAAATTAAGTGATTTGGTGCTTCATTCGCTTGTCTCTCATAAGAGAACTTATCAGATCCTTATTAAGGTGCTAAAAGATTTGAGTTCTCATACAGTCCCCTAACATAAGGGGGTTTAATTTAATACCCTTCAGGAAACCTTTTATTTTCCTCCACTCTGATGAAACAATAAGGATTCAATATTCATTAGAAGTTTCCAAAATGAGTTTCAGATGAAGTTGGACAAACAAACACTCGGGTTTGTTCTGCACTACCCAATCAAGGTGACCTCTGCTCTTCCTACCAAAAAGGCAAAGGGAGTTTGAGAATGTGGTTCAGAGATGCAATGAATCCAAATTTAAGGGTAGTAAATCCAGAATAAGAATGTTGAGGTCACCAGAGTACAACTGGTGCATATTTTCTTTGCTAATTCAGATTTGTTAAAAAACCAGCATATTTTGTGTTACATGTTCTCTTATGTAAATATAAAGTTACTTTGAAAACATAATGTTATCAGGAAATCCTTACTGTGTGCCTTGGATAATTAAACATATATGCAGTCACATATCTCCATCTGCTGTGGAACCTGTTGGGCAATACAACGTGTTGAAAACTAATATTAATAAACCAGAGCTTGAAAGGATGCACATAGGAAAGGCCTTGCTGAACATATAAGATGCTTTTGCCTTAAGTATGTTCTAATTTTGAAGAAGAGAAAATTAGAAAAATTTATAATGCAGCAGAAAAATGAAAGAATAATAATGGAAAAAAATCTATCTACTGACAAACATCTTCCAGAGCCACCTGAGTCAGAACAAGAGTATGATACCATAATTGTTAGAATCTGTTTGTTAAGCCATTCCAAGTTCAAATTTGATCCACCTAACTTCACTAATATTACTGGCTTTTCTATCACTCATTCCTTGGTCTTCCACTTCCATCTCTTTTGTTAAGGTCCCTAGGACAAATGCCCAATAACTTTCAGGGTTTGGCTCCATATATGGTTTGAGAAAGCGTCATGCTATCTTAAAAAGATGTGCCTGGTGAGGAACCCTTGGATGGATGAATTCTGAAGCAATGCACAATGCTCAGTATCACTTGTATGTCAATAACCAGAACGCCCTTGCAGCTTTTTCACAGGCAGTTCTGGTATCTCTATGCTTGGGGCATAATGGGTTGGCTGTCCTTGTGCGAGAGCACTGAGATCTTTATGCCAAAGAGCACTCCATGAAAAAGCACAAAATTGCCTACATATCACCAAAGAAACATAAGACACCCTTGAGTTTCCTGAGGTTAAACCAGTTTAAATTAGTTTTGAGTATTTTGCAGATTGTCACTTGTTCATCTCAATAGGGTGCAGATAGAGCTGGATGGCCATCTGTCCCTTGTTTAAACTGCCAGCAGTCAGCAGTCAGGCTAAAGCAAAGAACATCTCCATTATATATAAAAACACACTGGACATTTTGCTGAGAGATTCCTGCCAGCAGTTCTATATTTAGGAAGCATCTGAATAGAAGGAAGACGCAAAACTGAAAGTAGGTAGAGTGCTTCAGACACAGTTATGAGTCTGAAGAATAAGTTGAAACAAACATTGAAGTTTTTCAAGGATTTTAAAAGGTTAGTCGATTTATTTACAAGGTATTTTTGTCCTTTCATTTTACAAGTCTAGCCAAATATTTAATTAGATTATTATTAAGAGACTGGGTTCTCCTACCTCATCCTCAAAATAGATTGAACTGAAATGGAATGATGTATATCTCTAGAAATCTTCATCTTCTAACTCATCAAACCTCCTTTCCAGAATTAAGTGAGGCTAAGTCTGAACTAGATCAAACACTAACCAAATAGTACAATTGATATTTATTTCTGAGCTTTGTTTCCAAATCCACAAAAGAAATAAACAACCAACCTCTTCCACCAACAAAAAGTTTGAATAAGACCCAATGAAAATTATAAACCTTATCTTCATATCTTGTTAAAGAGGAAGGGAGACAATACCATGATGCAGTACTTCTTATTACAGGGGAGTCAATATTGAATTTGACTCAAATTATATGAAAGTCATATAGTATAACATTCCCCTGCTGTACTCTTTTACCAGATATAACAGAGATAAGGAAAAAATACCTAGAGAACCATCCTTATCAGTTTTTATCTCATCTTTCTCCCTTTCATGGCTCGTTTTTCCCACTGTTCAATTTATTATCTTTAATAAGTGACAAATTTATCAAATGCAAGCCGTCTCTTTTTTAGGCTGATACAAGGCTAACATCTTAAATGGTTGGTGATCACCTGTGTCCATGCTGCTGTGCTGTTCCACCATTTCAGATGGTAACAGGAAGCTATAGTAGGTAAACTAGCAAAACATACTTGATTTTTTTTTTTCTTTAAGGACTGCTCAGCTGAATGCATTGACCCTTATTCAGAGAGCACGAGGAGCCTGAAAAACAGCTTTCCCATTAGGTGGGGTCAATTGGCAATTGGTGGGGTGGCTGGCAATTAAAAGGTCTTGTAGTTGATGAGTTCAGGTAGCTCTTTTCTGGAACACACAACATCCGTGTCCAAAGGAAATTTTTGCTTTGTATGAATTTCAGATGCAGCTGCTTTTCAAAACTTTTACTGGGAACCACCAAACATTATTGTGTCTTTTAGCCCAGTCTCATTTCTTTCTCTTCAACTTATTACAGTTTCATGGAAATTACAAATGAGATGGGAGAAGAAAGGGAGAAGATGGGGTTTTTTTGCAAGCTTTAATATCCTGCTAGCAAGATCTCCAGAAAGAGTTAAGAAATTTTGATGGGATGGATATTCTTTTTTCCTTCCCTCTGTATTCTTGCTTACTAAAAATAAAATGTATGAAGATACACAGTTTCATAGAAAATCACTCTGCAATAAAAAGTGCCCATTATAGAGTGTCAATGGATGTGATAACATGCATAATTTACCTCAGGGGAGTATGTAATTAGAAAATTAACCTTTTACGTCTCTCTCCTTAATCAGTTGCAACAAATGACTAGAGAATAACACATTAGCAGCTGCATTTGCTGTATTTACGTGCTGTTAACAAGAAACTGTGCTTGAAGAGAGTAAAGAGGACAATTGAGCCTGTGTCTGTGAAAAGTACAGTGGTTGAGATGGCATAGTGGCTCTTTGTATTCTTTTTTTCTTTTCATTCTGGTAAAGGTGCGTTACCAACTCCAGGTATCCTAAGGGCATGTCAAAGCATCTCAACTTTTCCTGTTTTCAGGAAAGAAAATTATTTGTCTTGTATTTTATCTTTCTGTCACAGTGATGGAAGAATTTAATGTAAAAGGGCTATTTAGTGTCAATTGTAGTGATTTTTTTAAAATGAGATGAGTATTTTTAAAAGAAGAAATTAATTGACACAAATTTCATTATGAACCAGCTGTCTAAAAGTAATAATGTATTTTAATTGCCATGAACTTTATCTGAAATTATTCACAAAACAAAATTAAGGTCTCCATATCTGACTACCAATGTCTGGAATATCTTTTTTCCAGTATTGTCAGTGGTACAAAACCTCATGTCCGTGGTACAAAACCTCATGTCCGTGGTAGGCTCAAAGGAATTTAGGATGGCAGCAGGACATACAAATACCTATAGTGCAACCCTCAACCCTGTCTTTCCGGGTGCGTTATATGTTGCGTTATCATCTATCAGAAACTACAAGAGGTATGAGAGGACCTTCTCCCTTTTTTCTAGGTACTGAACTAAGGTGGTTTCTTTCATTCTGAAGAACATTATTGCTCTTCAACAATGAATACATGTATTCATTTTCACAGGAAATTTGATAGATTTTCACTAGTGAGTGGAAAAAAGTCAAAACAAGAAGCAGCAGTCAGGTTCTGGAAGAATAAAGAACGGTGCCGGAAGATGTAGGGGTCACAGTATTACCATAAAGGAGATTGTCGCATGCCCCCCACAGTAAGGAAAAATGAATACTTGGGAAGAATGGTTTGGCTGTCACTCTTCAGAATAACTAATGTTTCGCCAGTGATTCTTTCTGTAGCAGGAAAATTCAGAAGAGAGTAACAAGCCAAACTCAAGAGCTGTGCTTCTCTTCCTGTGTCATGTAATCATGAACAAATAATTTGTCATCTCCAAGCTTCAATTTCCCTGTCTATAAAGTTAGGATAATTATAGTCCCTTAACTCACCAGGGTGTTGATTGACTGAATGGATTAATGTTTCTAAAATGTGCATTTATAATGGGAATCTGCATCATATGCATCTTAGAAAAAATAAATTGAGGCTCTATAGACAGTAGTTTTACTCAGTTTCCCTCTCCTCTGTTATGCCTGGAGAATACTCCACAGAAATTCCTCTTTACACGTCTACCTGGGACACCTTATTCTGACTTTGTACTTCCCTCATGCTACTTCAGAGTTTCTTTCTTAGAAACATGATCAGAATCCAGCTAGTTGAGCTTGATCAACAGATAGGCTTAGAAGTTCATATTTAAGCTAGCTTTAGATTCTGCTCTTGAAGGTTTTCCACTGTGCATAAATCACAGTGATTGGGAAGAGAGGGTTCAAGAGGACCCTTTTCAGGGTTAAGTTCCCTTGAAGGGAGGAGTCCCATCTCTTAGGATTTTTCATTCTTGTTAGTCAGTGAGGCTTAACATCCAGTAAATTAACAGGAGTGTCTCAGACTGAACCAATGGCTCCGACCACTAGAAAAAGCAGTGGCGATGCACCACCATCTCTTCCTTCTCCTGGGACAAAATTTTAAATACCAAGAAGCTACATTTGTGATTTCAAGGTGTAATTTCCTGCCGGTGCGGTGGGTTATCTTCTGATGGGAACTCCATCAGGCTCCTCGGGCAGCTGCATTGAAGGGGAAGGGAAAACTTTGTCCACTTTCCAGTCTATGGAGGTGAGTTCTCCGGAGTGCAGATGTCCAGAAAGGCTCAGGTGGATCTTAAGCAAAGCATTTGATGGTGCACTGACTTTTATCACAATTCTGGAATAATGTTGGTACGCATTACACATACTGTGTGAATAGACACTTAAGTACATTATATGTGTGTGTAAGCACACGCAGAATCACAGCGTACCTTAGGTATATGTTGGATGACGTTGTACAGGTATATGCTTGTTTACGTGCATTTTTGTTTTTATCTCTGTGTAAACAATATTTAAAAATAAAGCAACATTCCTGTGCAAACGTGGGACATACTCCACCAGATTACAGCAATTTAACGTTGATCAGGATGTTGTTTTAATCCACTTGACAGGCCATACCCCAAACACAGCATGACAGGCCTAACATAAATCTGTTCACTTTCGTTGCAGAATTTTTTTTCTCTTGGGATATTTAAAGTAAATTGTTAGCATTGTATGCAATAACATTCAACTTTCTTTCCTGTACAGGTTAAAATTGTAAAAATAGTGCTTAACAAGTGATCTTCTGGACTGTATTTTATAATCTTAATGGGTTATGACGAGTCATCACATTTTTAATCAACAGTACTATAAATGAGTCATCTCATTTAAAATGCTTTGGGTGAAAACAGAGCTGGTAGAATTTGATTTAGTATGTTGTGCTGATATGTATTTTTAAACTTAAAAATGTTTTTCAATTTAACTGTAATTATTAAGCAGATGCTGACATGTTTTTTGTTTTACAGTTGCGTAGCATAGAATATTATCTGCTTTGTATAATTTTTGAAGTTACAATGGGTTCAATCTATTTCCCCACATAACTTAAAGGTCAGCCCTGATATGAACTGCTGTCTGCAGGGTTCTGAGAAAAAATATAATAGTAAGTCCTGTTCCTCAGTACCTAAACAGTACAAATGCCTCCACTGAGACTTGTATTTCAAATTTGATTTTGTATAATTAAACAAATCAAAGTAGCAATCTGCTTCATTGAGACATCGCGCTGAATAATCATCATAGTTGATAATTTATTTAGTACCATGTTAACAAGTGAGCTATTCTGAGTGCTATTACCACTATTCAATTATTTGAAGTATGGAATAAGAGTACGGTTCATGTACAAGAACAGTATCTTTAATCTTCTAATACTGCATACATCAGGTTTCCCATAATTATATCAAAGTGCTATGCTTTTTTTACTGGCAGCAAAATAAATAACCTTGATGATAATAGATGAATGTTAAATATTTTAGAAGTTCAGATAAGCCCTTCAGCTTGCAATACCTTCATTTAGTTTATTTTGTCTTATTTCCTTTTCAGAGAAGGGTGAGAAATTGATGAAAAGAAGATGTATCATTGGATATTAATTTCAGTCCTCTCCAGAATAAAGGACAGAGATACTAAAGTAAAAAAATGACATAAGAGCATTGCCTAAAGTTGAAGAGGTTCTTGAAATTTTAAAGTTTTAATATATTCAATCCTATTCATCTAGTTCTGATTAACTATTTTCTCAGACCTCAAAGTACTATTTTTCATTTGATATCTTTTGCATCAGTTGCAAAAAAACATTAAAGGTTCCAGAAAAATTAGTGTAAAGAACAGGCTCATGGGACATATAGATGCAATCTAGTTAATAGTTTATTCGAAAATTGAAGGTTCTTGTGATGGACTTTTTTTCCTTAGCTCATTCTGTGACACTTGCACAAAGAGAACAATGTTTTTTAACACTGTTGTGAGTGTTTATGACAAGCATCAATGTTGACCAGTCTTCTGGAGACTAAGAAGTTAAAAATAAGGTCATGGTTCTACTTTTATTAATATCTACAATTGTTAATATTATTAGACCTGTATTGATGCCTGTTACTGGATTACCAGATAAAGCTGATATGACCTGTAATCCTGAAACATGACGTAATTTCTGTTGAATTACCCAATGAATGGGGTTTAGAGTTTATTCTCACTAGAAGGCAGCAGTTAATACCTGAAAAGTTGCAGTGACGCAAACATAGGATGGTATAAATCCTGTTAGAATAAAATTAGCCAGTCAGGAGGTTTAAGTATTGTGCTGTTTAGTTTGTGTTTGTTTTTGTTTGGGGTTTGGGTGGTTTTTTGGTGGTTTTTTTTGTTTTTTGTTTTTTTTAAAGAGTATTTAAAATTCACGTTTAGCAGCCCTTTGCAACAGCTCAATGAGTTCTGTCAGTCTTGAATATTTCCTGTATGCCTCTTGAAGTGCATGTTCTGACAGGGATTCTCACTAGCCTTCCCTGAAGTTACCTCGTGCAGGCAGTGGATGAGCAACATTATCCCCGTATTGCCCCTGAGGATATTATCTCTAATGATAAGAATTTGCAGGATTAAAATGTAGAGCTTGTAACACTGTCAGAAAAGAAAGAATTTTGGTTAATGGTTACTTTTATGGATGTATATTATAACCAAGCACTTTTGCAAGAAAGACTGGGTGTGGACTTTAAAAGCTGTATATAAAAAGCTGATTTGCAGATGAGTGAAGACTAAGATTAAGTATGAGTTGTTGGCAAATAATAAACCAGCAAGAGAGTTTTGATCTATTTGGTATTATCATAACCCTGAGCCACAAGGGAATTAATCATCACGCAGATACAAAAGTGTTCTTACAACCTTTGCATTTTATTTCTATTTACATAGCTTATTTCATCCTTTATAATATGGCTTTAAAACACTGAGTCCAACATTTTGGGCAAAATTCTCCATTTGTACCAAACTATAAATAAGTTCTTTAAATTCTAAACATTTCTAAATCAATGTCCTCATTTCAGCTGGGAGTTAACTTTCTTCACAATAGCTAGTAAGAGACTATGTTTTGGATTTGTGTGAGGAGAAGCTGATCACATACTGATGTTTACAGTTGCTGCCAGGACAGTCAAGGACTTTTCAGCTTATCTGCTGTGCCCGTGTCTGCAGGGGCAGGAGAAGCTGGGAGGTAGCACAGCCCCAATTGCTAGCCTAGGATTTCATCTTAGTTTAGGATTGAGACCCAAATTGCTTAATGGTATTTTCCATATCATATATGTTATGCCCAGTGCATAGATGAGGATCTGTCTGGAAATAGACTCTCTTTCTCCAGGTCAGTTCTCTTGCTCGGGGTTGTCTGTCTTTGGGCTGCCCCTCTCTCAGTGTCATCTCAGTTTCTTGGAACCTTGTGCTCTTATCCCTTTTCTGGGATTGTAGTTTTGGGGCTCTCTTTGCTCTGGTATCATTAACCAGGAACAGGCTGAGCCTTGGTCATCGGATTGTGAGCAGTATCACCGTGTATCATTCTTCTGTATATTTGTATATATTACTATTATTATCATTATTTTCAGTATTATTGTAGTTCAGTTATTAAATTGTTCTTATATCACCCCATGAGTCTTTTCTCTTCACCCCTTTAACTCTCTTCTCTGTTCCTGGGAGAGGGGAGGGTGAGCGAGTGCTTGTTGCGGTGTTTGGCTGACAGCCAGGGGTTCAAAACCACGACAGAGTGGTTACAGCAATAGAAGCAGAGCAACTGTCAGTGCAAAGTTTAACCCATGTGTTCTGCTCTGTTGTGGCAAAATATTGCTGTCTGGGTAGAAAAACTGATTGTAAAAATATGTCACGTAGAGGTACATGTACACAAAGAGTAGGGCTACCAAAGAACATCAAAAGAACCAGCAGGTAGATCAGGCTGTTAAGGTTAAAGCTTCTCAGGTGGATTTAGACTGGGAACATAAAGGTGAGAAATTCTTAGCTCACTGGGCCCATGATGCCTCAGGACATCAAGGAAGAGATGCAACATACAGATGGGCTTGTGATCAAGGGGTGGACTTAACCATGGATGCTATTGCACAGGTTATCCATGAATGTGAAACCTCTGCTGTGATTAAGCAAGCCAAGTGGTTAAAACCCCTCTGGTATGGAAGACATTGGTTAAAACACAAATATGGGGAGGCTTGGCAGATTGATTGCATCATGCTCCCACAAACCTGCCACAGTAAATGCTACATGGTCTTTGTTTGCCTCCAGCTGGATTAAAAACCACAACAATCAACTCTGAAGGATTTCAGGGGGAGGTAGGTCTATCTCAGGAAATGTAGACTGGTTTTGTTGGAAATCTAGTATTCGAAGCAGTAATGCTCCAGTGCCTTATAAAATGGAATGCTTCTGGTCACTTTGATTAGGATCTAACACTAGACACTAGACAGTAAACACTAGACAACTAAAAGTTGTCATCTAAACTAGTCATCTAGTCATCCTTTGTAGTCAGTGGAGAGAAATAAACACCTTCAGGGATTGATCCCATGTCATTGAAGATAAGCATCCAAACAGCTTATAAAAATTATCTGCCTACAATGTTGTATTGGGTCTGTCTGAGATGGAGTTAAATTCCCCATAGCAGCCCTCATAGTGCTGTGTGTTGCATTGGAGGCTAGAAAGGTGTTGATAATGCCAGTGTTTTGGCTACTGCTTAGCAGTGCTCACGCAGCATCAAGGCTATTTCCTCAACATGCCCCCCAGCAGACTCAGGGCCCTAGGGGTGGGCAGGATCTTGGGAGGGGACAGAGCCAGGACAGCTGACCCAAACGTGTTGTATGACATCAGCTCAGCAATAAAAGTTAAGGGAAAGAAGGAGGAGGGGGGCATGATGTTTGTCTCCTGCAGCAACCACTTCATGTATTGAAGCCCTCCTTCCCAGGCAGTGGCCAAACATTGCTTGCTGATGGGAAGAAGATAATAAAATCTTTGTTTTCTTTCACTCGCACATGTGGCCTTGGCTTTTTTCTTTATTAAACTGCTTTTATCTTAACCCCAAAGTTTTTCTCCCTCTTGTTCTGCTGAGGAGGGGAGTGGTGGGTGCCTGGCATCCAGCCAAGTTTAACCCACCACAAATGTCTAGTTTCTTTAAAGAAAGAGAGCTTATACAACTAGACTATATTTAGAGAATCTTTCAGACATTTGAAATAGTAAATTTCAAATTAGACAAGACAAATACCATGTTTCATGCCTGTTTGGAAACAAAGAACACAAAATAAGAAAAAAATAGCAGTAGTCTACAAGATTATATTGTTCAAAGAATAAGTTAACCAAATGCTTAACAATTATTTTTAAACTATCTCTTTCAGATTTTTGTTTTTAAATACTTAGCTAGTGATCCGAAATAGTGTCCAGAAATACACTACTCATCTGTTCTCAAACAACTTTGTTGAAAGATGTTGTGATGTCTAAAGTTCAAAGAACAAGATCACTTCTGTTTACAGGAACTACAATGATGTCTTTACATTTTTAAAGGCAGTAAGTATAGATTATAGTGTGCATTTTGATAAGCAGAACAGTTAAGGAAAAGGACTAGGGGTATTCTAGTTTGGTTGTTGAAACACAAATCAACAAATCATAAAACAAGAGGAAAAAAATAATAAGTTCTATCTCCTTATGAATCCCTATGTTTTACTATAGTGAAAGATAGCAAGGATGGCATAAGATTTGTAGGCATAATAAAGATGGAGTAAATCACAGAAGATACACTAAGGAACTAAAATCACAACCAGTTAGTTTTTATAGATCACTTCAGTGTAATTAACATGAAGACCAGTTTTCTGGTCTGGAATTGTAAACAGTCATTACTGCACTAGAAAAAGTGCTAAAATAGAGCAGAAAGAGCTACTGGTGCTTGGGAAATATGGTCTATAACATTATTTGGATTCAGCATGACAAAGTATTGACAGATGAAGTCTGGGCTTCATTCTGAGTCTGTCTGTAAGGTCTGTAAAATGTAGCCATATAATGTGGCTCACTAATGTAAGGTGGGTGCTTCTGTTGCTCTCTGCGTCTCAAAAAAGAACAGGATTCCTTGATCATATGAAATGTTTTTAAATCCTAACGTTGAAACTCACAATGTAAAGAAATAAGGAACCATCTATTACATACATGTACAAAAGATCAAAAGCACTAGAGAAACGTCTGGAGGGCTGTGTCTTCGGGAGCTGGATTCTGCGGTGCCTGGCCCTAAAGCCTTCCTCTGCTGCAGAGAGCTGGCCTCTGCCCATGGTTGGTGTGCCTGACTGGCGGACTGCTGGAAAAGATTATGGAGCATAAATTTGGCTAGTCTGGCTTCTACCTCTAACAATCTAGTTCTGTGATATATATATATATATCCACATATATATAAGACCGCATCTATATATGGTCAAATGCAGACGCAGTTCTTTCCACAGAAGTTAACAAAAACCAAAATGGCAAAAAGATGATAAGTGTGAATGACATTTTTCCTTCAAAAAATATTATCAGCATAAATAGTGGTATATACTACAGTATAAAATGTAGCATGGAATCCAATCACACAGAATCAAATTGAACAGAATCAAATAAAATAGGATAGCATATTTCATTTGAAAGAGACCTACAACAACCATGTAGTTCAACTGCCTGACCATTTCTGGGCAAATCAAAAGTTAAAGCACATTGTTAAGGGTACTGTCCAAATGCCTCTTAAACACTGACAGGCGACTCCTTTTCATTTACAGACAGCATTTGTGAAAATGTTGCAGCTGACAATTTATAGCCTATTTTCCCATTATGTCTTTTCATTTCTTTGTCTATTTTTAACTTTTCCAGGAATCAATGTCTTCCTTAAATGACTTCTATTGTAATTCAGTGAGATACTCCAAAACACCAATAAAAACTAAAAGTTCCTGGCAAGTTGCAGAAAATATGCTCCAAGTCTAGATGGTGACTTAATTTGCTTAACTTTCCAAGACAAAACAGCCAATTCCTAGCTTCGCAGTAGGGTATTTCACCTCTAGTATTGCACTGAAGTCCCTGTTACTCTGGTGGAATGAAATCACCTGGTCTATGTACTCTAATATACTGGCAACATCCTCTGTTGTCATGCACTCGATAGAGATTTACAATAAACTTAAATCAATAAAAATGTAGAACTGAGATTGTGACTTTTAAGGGTCAGAGTCTGGCTCTTTTAAACATCATTAGGATGTTTTGCTAAACTTTCCTCACAAACTCTTAAGGCCTAAGCCCAGGCAGACTGATCCTCTTCCGTCTTGTGTCCTGAGAAGACCAACTTCAAAAAACATGTGGACATTCCAGTCTTCCAGAATGGTTGGGTGGAAGAGGTGTGGACCATTTCCAGTTCCAGCCCAATGGGTTCTAAGCTGGACACGATGGAAATAGCCACAGCCAGTTCACTTCCTTGAAAATGGCAGAATATTTATGAAAGACCTTGTCAACAGTTCTTATTTTTGTTGTCGCTTTTATTGTACACAAGAAAAACAACTTAGAAAACAACCTCTTATTGTACTATCAATTTAAAACTGTTAGCCGAATGAAATTTCAAACAGAAAAATAATTTTCAAAGAAGGACAGGGATTTTGAAACATACATCATGAAAAGCCTGCTTTCTGTTATCAGCAAAAACACTGCCAAGTCTGTATCTACTTATAGGACAAATTTTGAACTTGGCACCTTTAGTCATGTGTGTGAGAGTTCTGGAGGGCTTCACAGCAGAAGCAGTATAACAGCTTCATGCAAAAAGGAGTATCAGAACATGGGAAACCCAAACCCAAACCAAGTTTATATCCCCCATACTGCAGTACATTACGATTTAGGGTGTCCCTGTGATCCAGTGGGTTTGTGGTTGCTGTGCAGACTTAACTGGTCACTAGCAGAACTGTGACTGGACAGCCAGGTGGGCTTACGCTCAGTCTTCCTTCCCTTCAGCAGTCCATAGGAAGAGATTCCTGATCTCACGGCAGGTACTTAGGATAACTGTTGTGTTAAAGTGGCCTTTCTCAGCATCCTATATCATTAACACCTGAAATGTTAGGAGCATGCTGAGGAAGGTACAAGGAGCCAGTATGTTTTAAATGGTTGATCTTCTGGGATTTACAGTGTTCTATCTTTTAAGCATTGCCTGCATTGAAAAAAAAAATAATTCAGTAATGTTGTATCAATGAATAGAAATGTCTTCTTTTTATTGAAAGTGATTGCATCTTCTATACTTTACTGCTGCTAGTGATCAGCCAGGAGAAAAAGATCAGAACTGACTGTATATTTATGCCTTGCAGATGTTATCAGAGGAGACAACAAATCAAATTATTAAAAATGTTTTAGAAACACCAAAAATACAGCTAAAATGTCTCATCAACAGGGTTCAGAAAAAAAGCAGCCACAAAAAAGAAAATAAACTATTCAAAATAACATAGATAAAAAATCTCTTCTCTCATTGAAACAGCCTACAGAGTTTAGTTCAGTATTTTGAACTCTGGAAGTTGACGGTAATTTGTAAAATTCAAATACTTAGTTTCAGAAAACCATAGCAATTTCAAAGCTTTCCTTCAGGTTTATTTCTTTTGGGATATAATCTCCAATAATAAATAACATTTACCAAGAAAGATAACTTTTTAATTGGAAAAACAAAGATTCCTCTCAATATATTCTATCTGTTAGTGAGCATAGTTTCATTAAGAACAACTGCTAAAGAAAAAGATTTGTTTTTCCCTCCAGAAAACTTGTGAGTATGGAATTTTTTTTTTTCTTAACCACTATTAACTGTACTTTATTTTCAGGAAAAAAGTATCAAATACTGAGTTAATATATCAGCCAAAAAAAATGTACAAATATTTGACACTTTCTCTGCTATGAAAATGCTGTCTGTAAAACTTCTGGCATTAAAAATTCCATTCTTTTTTTTTTTTTTTAATGCCTCTTTCCCAATTTTTACATAGTCCTTTTACAAAAATACATCTTTTGTCCTTGTCCTCCTTGAGAAAAAAAAAAATCCACTTTTCTTTATGCTTCAGTAATGAACAGAGATAAAGAAACCAGGCTTCTGTCAGACCTCACCTGGCTTGCTAAGGACCTCAGATGAGTATAGAGCCAAGTGGGCCAGTGACTCTGTCCTTCAGACTGGCTCATCTCTGGGATACAAAGAAGTTACGTCTTCAAGATATGAAACTTGGAGAAAGAGCAAGGGCGGGGGGGGGGATAGTTTCTCAGCAGGGAAAACTGTGCATGAAGAAAAAAAACCTAAAGTTATGAACTGATTCCTACCGTTGCAAAACCGTATTAAGAGACACCAGTTTCAGACCGTCATGATTTGTGACGTTGCTGCCTACTTGTGGTCGTGTTTTATTTAGCGCTTTTCTGTCTGTGCCATTCTGTCTTTCAGAGACTTGCTCAGCTGCCCCAAAAGAGTTAGTCAGCTATGCTGGCATTAAGCAGATGTGCCTTCAGTGGAGGTCAAACATTTTGTTCAAATTGGGAGATCTAGTCTTTATTTGGGCTTTGAATATTCTTCTGTGCTCATAAGACTTAAGGTCTGACATGCAAGTGAACCAAATGACAAGGAAGAAGGAGAAATACGGATAAATATGTATAACGATAAATAGTCTTTTTCAGGTTCTAAGCTGAGAGCTTAGTTCATTTCTCAAGGTCTTTTGCTTAACTACAAATCTTTTCTAAATCTCTGTATTTAAATGAAATCAGCGTAATTTCTGCCTATAAACATTCTGAATATTTAAAGAACTAGTGAATAAACAGCTTTCAAAAGTACAATTGGAGATTTCTTTCTCTTTAAAGAATTAATTGCATGATTAGATGTAAAGTAGTCACAATATTTTTTGCAGAATGTTTAAAGAAATCCTTCTTCCTTTCTTCCCTTGTGCCTGTCTCCCTTTTAGCAAGTGGTGGCTTGGCAAAGCCATTCTATGATTGACATATGCATGAACACACGTTGACAGAGTCAACACTGATTTAAATTACATGTTATTTTTGCAAAATGTATCTTCATAACACCTGGTGTTATTTTAATACTATGTAAAAAGAGGGCTTTTAAAAAATAAATCCATGTAAACAAAAGATAGTAATATTAAAGAAATACTATGCTACAAATTTTAGGCCTGATTACTCATTTCATATCTCCTAATAACAGCTAACACCATTGTTTTATTTATTTTAAGCACTGGAGATTGCTTTTCCTCCTTCTGTAAAAACATATTTATCTGAGCCATTTTTACTGAGCAACATTGACTTGGTAATTCTCTTCCTCCTGCTCCAGTGGTTGCAGTGCTGACTGTGGGAAGGTTGTTCTGAACTAGCCTTATATTTCTATTGCTTTGACACTGGTTTTTTTTTTTTTTCCTAAACTTCCCATTAAAAAAATGCAAATATTCAATTTAATTAGAAATTCTGGTCTCTCATAATTTACTCCATAGCTGACATAATGTGAGGGCAGAACGTGTGGTCCTACATTTGACTCTAGGTTAGAGGAATAAAAGAGGTATCTATCCAAGCGTAACAGGACTCATATTTTCTTTGTATTGCTTGTTTTCATGTATTATCCTTTCCATCATTGTACAATGTGAATACAAAGGTTATGTAGAGCAAAAGCTGAATGATAACCTTTTATATGTCTTGCACGTTATAAATTATAACAGTGGGTGAATGCAACAGTGGTAGTTTAAACATTTGCTTCTATGAATTAGATTTGTCGCAAAACAAGCTATAAAAATCATATCCAAGGGCAGTTCTGAACTCTGTTGTGTATTATTCCATTTTACATTCAAAGAACGTATAATGTATATACACAAGTACGCAGTTCAAGTAAAAAATTACTTTTGTCTCCTTTTCCAGTAGAGGAAGGGAAAAAAACCCAGCAAACGATCCTTTCCCCATCAAAACATAAGCCACTTCTTCAAACAAGTACTTGAAAGAATAGATAAGTCTTTCACTGTGTTGTAAAGGTCAAAACAGAGCCTCTCTGCCAGTCCATACAGGAAAAACTGATTTCATTATTTCTGGTTTATGAAGGTCTCGCTACACTTGCAGAGTTTCTCTGTATTTAATTTCCATTATTTGTGTTTATGTGTTGTTGTATGATCTGGAGAAAGGTCATGTTTAATAAAAACATGTTTAAGCATGCTTTTCCTTATTCTTTGATTCATATTTTCTCTTCTTTCCCTTTCAAAATTTTATGTTCAGATGAGCAATTTTCTTCTACAGAAAGCCAGATGAATAACTTAAAGCCTCACACAAACCATCTTCCTTCTGTGATCTGTAGATTCTGCTTTTTAAAAACAAATAAGCTGTAAATAACAGTTTTTCAGCCTTCTAATTTCAGACTATTGCCATATTGTATAAGAATATAGGCTTATCAAGAGCTTTATTCCTTTCAAATTTTAATTTTTAAGGGACTGAAAATTCAGTCGATAGAATCTGCACCGATATTCCCATGGCTTCTTGCCTGCCTTGTCAAAAAGGTTTGGCACCACCTTAGGCCAAGACTTTCATAGACTCTTACATGAAGACTCTGAGACTGAATCAGCTGATTCATGTACATGAATTACATATCATTAAAATATGGAAAGCGTAGAAAATACAGAGGAAAGAGTTGTGAGTCCCAGAATTCACAAGACTGAAAATCTTCAAGATCAGATAAATTTTACAGGACATTCTGCTCACGAGAAGGGCAAAGGAAGTGCTCTCAATAATATCAAAATGCTGCATTTTAAAATTGATATTTTTGAAATAAACAGGTTAATTTTTTTATTGAAGTTATTTTAAATTTAATATCTAAGTTAACTTTTTATTAATCTCATACTATAAATTAAAACAACAGAATTTCATAAACCTTTCTGAGTTTGCATCTTACTGTATGGAGCATTCAGAAATAAAGATCTGATCTAGCTAATGATATAAATATTGAAAAAATACTAATTAAATTTCTAAAGGTTTCTAAATAATCTAATGAAACAAACCCAAAACCAAAGAAACTTGGACAAACAAGCAAAACCCACATTTAAACAAGATGCTAAAACCTATCATTGACACGACAGGGTGAACTCTAACCCTGTTTAAGTGCCCTTCAATGCAATACTAAATTGAATATGAAGGAAAATTTGCTTCACCATCTTTCCATTTTAAAAAATCAATTGAAATGCACACAGAAATGGAAAGCTGTCAAATTAGTCAATAGCACGTTGTTAGCTCAGCTTCTCATGCTAGTTCAGATCTTTAGTACGGTTGCCTGCAGATGGAAAGCAGCAAATGCTAGTTTTGAACTCCCCTTATTAGAGAATATATTCAGTGTTATTGGTTTCTTGAATCCTTTTGTTCCTTGTTGAGCTTTTTCACTTGTTTTGGGACATCAATTTCATCATTGTTTGGGAAGTAGAGAATAAATCTTTTGTTTTCTTTTGCTTCCATGTGTGGCCTTTGTTTTTTCTTTATTAAACTGCCTTTACCTCGACCCATGAGTTCTTTTTCGTCTTATTTCCCCCCTCTGTCCTGCCTAGGAGGCAGAGTGATAGAGCAGCTTGGTGGGCACCTGATGGCCAGCCGAGGTCAATCCACCACATAAACACACATTTTGTAGAAAGTATCTATTCAACAAGCAGCTTCCTATTTAAACTTCACCCAGCTCAAGAGCCTTTGAAGCTATAAGGAAAACTAATCTCTAATGTAAATCATTAACTTTGAATTACACCAGCAGTGGATTTAGTCCATTGAAAATAATACTTGTCTGAGGTAGATAATGAGATTTCTTTGTTGAACATTGCAGAGTTTATGTTTCTTATTTATCACTGGCAAATGTATTGCTGTAACTTAATGAAGAAGACCTAATATTCACAATTTGGAAAAACTGGTTTTAGAAAGTCTGAGACACTAGTTTTGAAAAAAACTAAAGTGATTTCAACATCCCCTCCCCCGGGGCGATTTTTGAGATTTTTCATTAAATGACCTGCTTGCATCCAATACACAAGGTACAAAATAATATTGTTTAATATCCTGCCTACCTTACTGATTTCCTCTGCAGCGCTAAAATCCTGTGGTACTTTTCTATTCACTCTAGCTGTACTGGTCATCTTATAAGTTGTATACATCAGATAATTCCATCAGGTACTTTAAGTATATTTATATGTCTGTGAGTTGCTGTTGTATCTATGATTTTTAGAAATAGCAAATATTTAGCACTAAATATTTCAAAGGCAATTTATCTAACAGTTCAAACAGGATATTTTTAACTTGGGTATATCTTGGTAGTTTTTGTAATGAACTGTTTGACATTTATTGTTTGAAACTGTTCAAGAACTGTGATTATGAGAATCATAGCATAACCTGAGCAGGTAGGCTGCTGGTCACACACCTGTTTCTCAAATTCCGAAATGTCTTTACTGACAGAACTGTATTGCATATGTGTATATATGCATCCATGCACACAAGTATACATTTGCACACACACATGTATAATATATGTTTCAATGTAAATGTATAATTCTGAAGAACAAAGCCAAACTTAATGTGATCTTTTTCAGATTTATCACAAGCAAACTAGAAAAGTTTGGAGAGCTCTATCTTTATTGAGGTTCTGCCTGAGGGGTAGTGGTTCACACATGCTAATTAGATTGAGATTAAAAGGCTATTTTTTTAAAAAAAAGCTCCCAGAACAAGACTTTTGCCATGTATTATCAAGCATTGGTAACATTATGAAGTTTCTACACCTAAGATAGTAGTTTGAACTTTACAAATGCTTTTTGAGAAATAATAGGGATGTAGCAATTTTAGGATTAAACTATCACATCTGTAGTTCTAGGTTGTTTCTTTAAATAAGAAATTGCTGCAAAATTTTTAAACACCTTCATTTTAAGACTGATTTAGAAACAAACAGAAAAACCCTCTGCAGCAAACAATCAAATAATTAAGTAAAAACAGAATTCAAAACAGGTGCAATATGGATACTTTTAGACAGAGACATCTCTTCATCTCCAGAAATCTTTTCTCAAGGACTTTCCAAATGCAAATTTGCAGATTGTTGGAAGAGGAAATCAAGTTTGTGATAAACTCCTCTTTACTGAGCTTTGATAACAATAATGGTGATATTTTTGTGGTGTACATAATTCTTCATTAGGTGTGCACTTCTGTATACTTTCCTTCATTCACAGAGATATTCTTTGGCACTTCTGATGACATGGGCATCTACAATGGTGATTTTTGAGATATTAATTTTTTTGACAGGAGATTACATGAATCCAGTTTAACGCTGATTAAACACAAAACACTGAACAGTTTTCGTGTAATAATGGCTCTGTCATTAAAGGCTTTGGGAAGTTTTAAAATCTGACCTTAAGATGGAGGTTTGGCTCATTACGGTCTTCAGAGCTAAAGAGTCTTCCAAAACAAAGGCTGACCACAGCCACCTTCAGCCTTTTAAAATCAATGACATTTTCATAGAAGGCTGGAAGTTCACAGACTAGATATTCAAAGCATCAGGTGGTGTCAGCTATTAAAGCAGTAGCCAATTCAAATACTCGTGTCAGCTCAAGGTGTGACCCACAACATCTAGCTATTCTAATCTAAATCATCAGATCTCTGAAAATATTGCCTAGAAGCAAAGCTAACCTACAATTTCTGTTGTCAAGGGAATTAACAGTTAAGACTCAGACTGTTCTGAGTGCCAGGCATCCTTACCAGTTCAAATGTGTGCAAAAGACATTCAAAGTTAATATTGATTACTTTACTCACAATGACCTTGAAATAGTGTCTCTCTTGTTTTAGTAGTTTTCCGTCACGTTACGAGAACAGAAATAAGGAAACAGACCTTCACAGTCAGCCTCTCAGAAACAGCTTCTGGTCACAATAAATCCCATTCTACTTATTCACACCACTGGATTTAGACAAGTCCTTCTTATCATTGAATTTAAAAAAAAATAAAAGTCCTTATATTACCACCAGATAAGTAAAGAGAATAACAGTTATCCAATTGCAATATGTCATTCATGCACAGCAATATATATTATTATTTACATTTCTGCAAACACAAAGTACTTCTATTGCAGAACTGTATACCAACTTCTATGGGGAAAATAAATAAATAAAACTCAAGCCTCCTAAGGATATTGAAAACCTGGGGCTAGAGGTCCTGCAGTCAGGCACAGAGACATACACGTAACACAGCTAATCCTTAAGGACTTTGTCAGCTGAAGGGAATCATACATCTCTAGCATCACTACAGTCATTCATTTGCAATAATTTCTGGCCTCAGCAATGGGAGGTGTTACTGCAATAAGCAGCCACACAGAAACATCTTGCTGGAGCAGCATGTTGAGGCCAGAAGCAGGCACAGACCCTGTCATTTGGTTCAGCCCTCAGATGGTCCTGGCGTAAGGGAAAGGTGCTGGGGCAGTGTTAGCAGATGTCGTCCATTGGGGATCCCAGGCTGGTGGCAAGCAGGGTAGGCAAAATGTTGTAGTTTGGATCCTGGCTGGAAGCCAAACACCACAACAACCACTCACTCACCCTTTTCCCTCTCCCCTCCTGGAAACGGGGGAGAGAATTAAAGAGGTAAAGGGAAAAGACTCATGGGTTGAGATACGAACAATTTAATAACTGAACTACAATAATATTGAAAATAATAATGATGATGATAATAATAACAATAATGATGATAATAATACATACAAATGAGTGATACACAATGATACTGCTCACACCCCATGGCCAAGGTGGTCCTGGCTAACAATCTCCTGGAATGGAGATAAGAGCCTCAGTGTCGAGAGACTGAGACAACCCTGAGAGAGGGGCGACCCAGAGGGAGACAACCTGGAGCAAGAGAGAGTTCTTCCAGACAGACCTTCATCTCTATGCTGGGCATGACATGCATGATATGAAATAGACCACTGACCACTTTGGGTCTCAATCCTAAACCTAAGATCGAATCCTGGGCTAGTAACTGGGGCTGTGCTCCCTCCCAGCTGCCCCTGCCCCTGCAGACACGGGCACAGCAGAGAAGCTGGAAAGTCCTTGACTGTCCTGGCAGCAACTATAAACATCAGTGTGTGATCAGCTTCTCCTCAGCACAAATCCAAAACACAGCATCTCACTAGCTACTGTGAAGAAAGTTAACTCTGTCTCAGCTGAAACCAGGACACAAGCCCACAGCCTCACCAGCAAGGACACCAACCTGCAATACACAAGCAAGCAGAGTGGGGAAGGTCCAGAGGCAGTAACCAGGGCCAGACGGTGGTTGCCAAAGCAATCTCCAGTGATGAGTCAGGTCCAGGGTCTATCTGGGGAGACAGGACAGCAGGTCTAGTCAGGACCAGAAAGAAACAGAGACAGGCAAACAAATGGGCTCTGCAGCTCAGGCGAGAACTACATGTTACTCCGGAGGAGAGGAAAAGGGAGTCGGACCCCAACATGGCTCCTCACAGCTCTCCATCAGTCAGCTCATCACAGAGGTTGGTTTGATGCTGGTTGCGCAGCTATGACACGTTGGAACTGGGGAGCACTGGCAGCCCTGCCCCTAGGAAAGGAAGGAGGAGAGGTTGCAGGGAGTGCTGGTGCCCCCAGGGCCCTGATGAGTAATGTATCCACCCTCCTGGGAAACCCACCTTGGTGTGCACCCAGCTCTGCAGCTTAGGCTTTCTGTGAGCAGTGTCTCGGCAATGTCTTTCTGTTCCTTTTCCTTTCACTGCCACTTGAAGGAGAGAAAATCCAGAAGGGATTATTGAAGTCTTATTTAAAATTAATAAAGATGACTTCCATATATTAAAAACTGGTCACATATCACTGATGTTGCGAATAATAGGCAGAAGCAGCTACAGTGAGTAGAACAAATTTGATAACACTTTAAGTAGATTAGCCTGAGAAGAACATATTGTGTGTGCTCACAAGAAGGAGAAGTCAGAGAGAGGGGAGGGTCTCCGAAAGCAGTTTTACGCTCAGAGCACCAGAAGCTGAACGCTAGTACTTAGAATATTCACTTTTGTCTGTTCTCTTTAATAGATTTATCTTAAGTTTTCAGTGGCATAATACATCATGAAATTTAAGCTGGAGTTGAGAAGTATTGTGAAAGAAAAATGCATTGCCCCAGTGTCCCTGGACAAGCAGACAGCAGCATCCTCTCACTGATGTCTAATGTCTAATGTATGAAAGCTATTGGTAAAGACATAGTAGGTGTTCTCTTCGTCTGTACACTTCCTACAGTGCCAGCAGATGAAAAACTCTTCTATTTATTTATTAAATGTTGTTTTTTTTTTTTTTTTTAGATTGCTGGAATAAAAAAAGCCCTACAGGAAATGATAATTCTGTTCTTTCCTGCATATTTCTGGCGTACGGATAAATAATTAAGAAACTATTTTCTTTTATCAACGTCAAAAAATTAGGAACGTCTCAGGACTGCAGCTTTGTAAGAGATTTTCTCTAAGAGAGTTTGTGGAAGTGCCAGACTGAAAAGTTTCTCTACACAGGGAGTGAGTAGAAAATGACAAGTTTCTACTGTTTCTGTCCAAACTTCTTTAAGCTGACCTTGAAAATAAACTCAACAAGTGAAAGGACAGCTCATCTGCCATTAATCATCTGGGTTTTGACCTCTTTGCAGAGGCTGCCAGCTAGGTTGATAGTCATGTAATATTGTCTTTTCCACTATTAGCTGAATTTGGAATACCAGCTAATTTTATCTATGACAGGGAAGCAACATTTAGTACTTCTAAAATTTAGTCATTATATGAATCATCAACCTTGTGCTCCTCCATTCTATAAATCCGAAATAATGGCTATTTACAGTGCAGATACGTGTCAACCTGTATAATGAAGTTACCATACAGGTTCTTCCTCTCTGTAAATACCATCATTGGTAGTTGAAGTAGTTATCTATTTCTGCTGGATGTTTTCTGACCTCTGCCCCTTAACTTTGCATTCTGAAAATGTCATTTTAGCAAGGCTCCTACAACTCTTAATACTGATACAACTGTACCGCCAACAGCAACAGTACTTTCAAATCAAAAAGTCACTACAGATAAGATTTGTGTAGTCTCTTCCAGAAGACATGCTCTTGAAAGCTGGTTTGCAATATGTAAACATTTTCAGTATGCCTGAAAGGAAACAGAAATCCATTCAGACTAATAGTTCAGGCTTACCCTTTTGCCCAGTTTAGGCAAAACTTTTCCATCTGTCAGACAGATACTGTGAGCATTTAAATCTACAGTGGGTAATGTTAACATGATATGCTCCCTCCAGTATAGCTGAGACAGTGACATTACCCCTAAAAAATTTTGGTTATTTTACAGAGGCCATAACATTATCCTTAGGGGAAAGGAAGGATAATTCTCATGTGGGACAAAGCAGCAGACCCTTTCACGCTAACCTGCTATAAAAAATTTTAACTCTTGTCTGTATGAGTTGAAATTTGTCAAGAAAACTTGTGTTTGGATATTCTTTCTGTCCGAAAACTACAGGCCAATTTGAATATTTGCAACTGCTCACATTGGAAAAGGCAGCAGACAAAAAACCCAAACCCTTAAGCACATCATTTTCTTTTTTTTCTGTAACACTCAGCTGCTGTTTGGTCTTTCTGCCTAGCACTAAGTGCATTCCCGGCTCTTTCAGAAAGATTGGTCATCCCTCTTAGCCTTTCTAAGCTGACACAGCACTTAAAATTAATGAAACTAAATGAAATGAAGAAGGCATTTCTGGTTTGCCTGTGTGTTTTTCACTCCGAAAGGTGCTCTAGCTTTGACACTCTAGCAGATGCTTCTGGAGCAGTAGTGTTGTTTATATTCATCAACCCCCACAGCTCCATTGGCCTTCAAGTGGTGGCCTTCTTTGATTTTTACTGTTTTTAATTTCTAAAAGCTACTTTTTGGCTCCTCGTTTTCAGTTGAGTTGCTTGTTCTCCTGATGAAAAGCTGATTTAACAAGCACAGTAAACATCAGGCAGTATTGGGGAACTGATTTGCAACAGATGTATATACGTAGCCCAGAAATACCCTGGAAAGCAGTTGCTTGCCTTAAAGGTTGCAAAGTCAGAGAAGCATTTCCTTTTCCTTACTGCTTAATGCCAGTTTTGAGTGCCAAATCAAGGTGATTAGCCTGCAGCAATTTACGGAAGAGTGGCATACTTTCAGAAATGAGCCAACATTTAGCAAAGCCTTTTGTTAAAATAAACTGTAGGATCCTCCAGTTCCCTGGAACTCCCTTTGCTAGAAGAAAAGGATGAAGTTGATTCTATAAGTTAGAAAACAGTCAGGACCAGGCTAGTTTGTTTTCCTTTAAAAGGCTTTTATATCTTGGAAGTTAAATGTGCACGACTGATTAAACAAAATATTATTTGTCACTATAATGCATGTTTATCATTGTCACTCATTAAAAACACCTTAATATGAAAAGCGAGGATAGGATGAAATAGGCACTTCCCTCCACTTCCCCACTCCCTATGTGAAAAAAGTCTTACGGTAAATGTTGATATTTTTTAGTCTTTTCTAATAAATTAAAGTTTTTAATTTGAAGAGCTTTTTCTTTTCTAGATGAGCCATTTCTGTTTGCAGTTGTACCCAGACTACTTTCCATGGAACCATAAAGTAAGCTGGATATGTGAAAAGATCTAGGTTAAAAAAAACCACAAACAAACAAAAAACAAAAAACAAAAAACAAAAAACAAACAAACAAACAAACAAACAAACAAAACAAACCACCCCCCCCAAAAAAAAACCCTGAAAAAATTAAAAGGAAGCGAACAAGTATTTTATTGTGTTATTGATCTGGCTATAACACATTCCCATAAATCACTGCATTATAACAGCTGGAGGGACACAGAACTGAAGTATAAGCAGAAATGAACAGCCTGGAGTGGGAACTCCTGAACTGAGGTTTACCGATGAAGATTGTGTACTTTGAAACTTTATTCTACAACATTTAATTTCAATAGCATGGGGAAAACTAAAAGGAAAAAACCAACCAAAACAAACAAACAAACCAACCAAAATGTCTGCAGGCTCGTTAACCTCAGCAGCATAGTATTTCTCAAGATGTAATTGCAGTGGTATTAGATTAGGCTGAAGTAGTTTAAGAAAATCACATATATAAGACTTTCATTAGTCTTCCAGACTAAAATTATTAGTGTAGTACATTTGCTGCCTTGTTCAGTTTTAAAGATCAGCAGAACATATGAATTTCACTTTGTGGAACAACTCTAAAACATCAAAATCTGTTTTCATTCCTATTTAAGATAAAAATAAATGCTCCCACTTTAAGAGTGCAGGTGAAAAGGAAACTCCGCAGACATCTACTTCCAGAGCTTCATTTCATTAGTATGGGCTGTCTGCCCTATAGAGCTGATAAAGATTTAAGTAAAATGGTAATTCCATAGCTATATAGTGATCAAATATACATTGAGTGGCTTTTATTTATAAAATGGTCAATGGCAGAGCCATTAAATGACGGCCCTATTTCCCAGGTTTTTTCATTCCCTATGACACTGCTACTTTAGTGGTGCTCATACGAGGGGATCAGAGGTGGGGTTTTGAGCAAAGGACCTTCTTAAACCAGCATTGATGCTGATGGTTGTGCTGTGCATTGGGGAACACTGGCCTGAAGATAAGTAGAGTTCAGCTGACAATTTGCTCACAAAACAGCCATTAGGCACAATACTTTACACCCTGTAAAATAACGTCTTCACAACTGTCCTAGGGAAAAAGAAAACAACTTGTAACTTCTTATCACTGGTCTCTCCTCTGAAGTTAGTCTCTTCCTTTGGATTTGTGTGAGTACTAGTTTCACAACCTGAAAAAATGCCTAGCACAAATATTTAACCTATTCCTGTTGTTCTAGGCACAGAAAACAGAACAACTGAATCAAAAGGAGAAAGGTGTCTTTGGGAAAAGGCAGATAACATGGAGATTGGGCTGCCAGTGCATATTGCTGGCTCATGTTCTGCTTCTCATCTACCAGCACTCCTAAGCACTTCTCCTCAGGGCTGCTCTCAAGTCATTCTCCGCTGCCTGTATTTGTGCTTGGGATTGTCCTGACCCACGTTCGGGACCTTGCACTTGGTCTTGTTGAATGTCATGAGGTTGGCATGGGCCCACCTCTCCAGCCTGTCCAGGTCCCTCTGGATGGCATCCCTTCCCTCCAGTGTGTCACCACACCACACAGCTTGGTGTCATCAGCAAACTTGCTGAGGGTGCACTTGATCTCACTGTCCATGTCTCCAACAAAGATGTTAAACAACACTGGTCCCAGTACCGACCCCTGCGGAACACCACTTGTCACCGGTCTCTACTTGGACATTGAGCCGTTGACCACAGGTCTTTGAGTGCGGCCGTCTAGCCAATTCCTTATCCACTGAGTGGTCCTTCCTTCAAATCCATGTCTCTCCAACTTAGAGACAAGGATGTCATGTTATAAATACTTTGTGATGAGCTGTTGGTGTGTGCTCAGCTTTAAAAGTTTCTGTAGATTGACTCAAGCATCCTTCCCTATTATATCAAATACCACTATAATTTTTGCATAATAAGGACACAAAAACAGTGCCTACAAAATCTTACACAAGCGCAATTTGGTGTCTTGTAGCAAACATACTTTCCACTGTGGACTGTTCAGTGGACTGAGCTGACAATAACGCAGGACAGCATAACGTGTGAAAAAGGGGTGGAAATGTCACATACGTTAGCTGCATCATTATTCATACCTTTTCTGTAACAATTACATTTGGATTATTAATTATTAAACTTTTAAGGTTTCAATTATATTAATAATAAATTCTTGGCTTTAATTACACATTAAGTGTGCTTCCTTTTTTGTTCATAAACAAGACTGAGTGTATCAAAGTCCAGAGTATTAGTTGAATTGTGATACAAATAAAACGGGTATATTTGAAGTGGTGAGCTATGGTTTTATGACTTCAGTTAGGTATCCTTTATGCTGTCTACGCTCTTACTACCCAATGACCAAGATGCTTTGCTCAAGTAGTCAGCTGGAGAAAAATATTTTGAGTTTTGTTTTGTTTTGTTTTGTTTTGTTTTGTTTTTATATCTACCTTGTTCTCTTGCTTGTTACAATGTTTTCAATAGAGGCAATTAATTTTATTTTGTGCTTCAGCAGTACAGCTGCAAGGTAGCAAATACTAACACCTTACTGCTTTGAATTAAAGGAGAAATTCTTTTGGCTGAGCTGAGCGGAGGCCAGACCAAAACATTATGAGCTGGCAGTGTGCCCAGGTGGCCAAGAAGGCTGATGATAGCATCCTGGCTTGTATCAGAAATAGTGTGGCTAGCAGGACTGGGAAGTGATCATCCCCCTGTACTTGGCACTGGTGAGGCCACACCTGAAATACTGTGTGCAGTTTTGCCCTCCTCCTTTCAAGAAAGACATTGAGGTGCTGGAACATGTCCAAAGAAGGACAATGAGCTTGTGAACGTCTAGAGAACAAGTCTCATGGTAAGCAGCTGAGGGAACTGGGGTTGTTTAGCCTGGAGAAAAGGAGGTCTCAGGGGAGACCTTATCGCTCTCTACAACTACCTGACAGGAGGTTGTAGCAAGGTGAGTGTCGGTCTCTTCTCCCAAGCAGCAAGTGACAGAACGAGAGGAAATGGCCTCAAGTTGTGCCAGGGGAGGTTTAGATTGGATATTAGGAAAAAAAATTCCACCAAAAGGGTTGTCAAGCATTGGAATAGGCTGCCCAGTGTTGAGTCGCCATCCCTGGAGGTTTTTGAAAGACGTGTAGATGTGGCTCTTGGGGACATGGTTTAGTGGTGAACTTGGCGGTGTTAGGTTCACGGCTGACCTTGATGATCTCAAAGACCTTTTCCAACCTAAATGATTCTATGGTTCTATGATTAGTGTTTTAATTTCACAGAGAAAGAAGAGGGGTACTCTGTGATTCACAGAGTAGAACTACACTTACGTACCTTTTGCTTCTGGGGGAGAGATTTTCTTAAGAAGACACAGTTTGAAAGTGTCTGCCTGGGTTTTTTCTTCTGTGTGCAGCACTGTGAAGTTCCTCTTCTGTCCTCTTACGTATCATGACCAGAGTGCTTGAGCAGCCACCATCCACACTGCCTCCATCTCTCTGGGGGCTGTGACTGCAAAGCCATGTTAATAATCACCATCTGGCTGGACTGCTCGGTGTTAGAGCCAAATTTGCTGTCACCCAGATGAGTTATTGCAATTACCAGCTCTGCACCTTCTCAAGAAACTCCCAATGGTTTATGATAGACAGCTGTTTCTGAGCTTCAATCAGGAGATCCCTTATAAATAAATGGGCTGTTAAGTGCAAATGATGCCTGAAGAAGAGGAGAAATGGGTTAGGAGAATTTCAAAGACTTGGAATTACCATAGAGATCCAACAAAGATTGTTGGTTGTTTTCAGATTTCGAGGAATGAAAATAATGGAGAGAGTAACCTTCTCTGTTTGTCATCTAGCAATTCCAGAAGGTAAGGTATTTAATGGTGATCTTGCAAAAAGGAAAGAATAGGTGCTAAATATCCCGAATTTAGATTATGCTCTAAGTCACTATACAAAAAAGATAAACAAAAATCTAGCTAATATTACTAAAAATTCCATTTGCATTTTAATAAAAATACTAATGTGGTTACATGTACAAAATCATAATGGAGTTGTTTTCATTCAGCTTCAGCCAAAATGTCCAGACTCTTCTCCTTCACAAACCAATATGTTTTCGCATAACTGTCCCTAACACTGAAACTTCTAGGAAAGCATTCAAGCTTGAGAAGACTTCAAAAGATGCTGAATCCACAATTTCTCTTTCTAAATATTCCAAAATTTAATTGCCATCATTGTGAAAAGTGCACACACTACTTTTGATTTGAATTTGTCCATCTTAACCATCAGAACTGTTGCCTCCTGTAGTGCCTTTAATTCCTAAACAAACACTGATGCATGCCAGCATAGAGCTGGTGTGAATGAATGGATGAGCATATCCTTAGGGATTATTATTCATCAGTACTCAGAGTTGCTGATTAATATTTCATGGGGATCACTCAGATGATGGAAATGAAAAGTCAGTGACGTCAACATGACCCATATCAGAAACATTGATTAAAAAACCCGAGACAATTATTACTATTATTTTAAATGTATCATTTGTCTCATACTACTTAGGACTGCTCAGAGAGATACATAATTTGTTTCTTTTTATAGTGACAATTATATAAAAATATGGCTGTCACATGTTTACAGGTAGAAGAGAGTGAAAAAACTCAGGAAGATAAATAATACTTTAAAAAAATAACAGAAAGATTTTGTAGCCATTTTCCAGCTCTTACTGTGACTCAATTAAAATGAGATATAACCTTGGTGTGAAAGCTATATACCTTTTATTCGATGACTTTAGTAGCATTCTATTTTTTGGACATTTTTTGCTTGTACACTAAACTACTCCACAAACCTTTTTTCCAAGTTGCTGTTTTCTTTTTAATGCCAAAGTTTATATAAGTTTTCTCAAATTAACTAGTGCAAAACGTCTGGTGCAAAATCATTTGAAAAATACGCTTGTGGGCACATTTTTTTAACCCATTAGGGATTATTATTTGATAAAAACTAAAACTAGAAAACAGGTGGGTTTGGTGCTTTTCTTACGAGGTATTGTCTTTCAGAATATTGGATACTCAACTTTTAGAAGGGAGACAAGGCTGACAAAAGCAGAGCGAGAGTGTGAGAGAACAGAACATCGTACAAGAGAGTCTTAGAACTCTTTTTTCGTCATTTATGGTCACCTGCCTAATATGCATGTCTTTCCCAAGATGTTATGTTTCAATAAAAAGAAACAGATACATCAAGATAAGCTGGTTGGATTTGTTATTTTCACACATTTTCAAAAGAATATGTCCATTTATCTATAGATTTAGCCACAGTACATTGAGAACAGGGCTAAGTTAACTTAAAAAAGAAGTTTACTGGGCTGGAGCAAATTCTTCTTTGCCTCCCTCTAAGCAGCAATATGCAAGAGTTAATTGCATTGATTTTGTCCTTTGAAAGTATCTGAATGCTGACCAAAAACTTAAAAAATTGATTACTTCAATTTTGGCATGTCACTGTAAGCAGAGTTGCATTTTGTATGTCTCAGACTCCTTATTGTCTCTGTAGTCCTGGCACCTTTGTTTATTTGCACGGATGATAGTATACCAGATTCTCTTGGAAGGCTCTGCTGCATCATGGCAGTTGAAATCTGGAAGAGGATCTTATCCCTTCAGACTCAGTAGAAAGTCTTAATAAGGACTGGTAAAAACAAACAAAATTGCTTGTATGGATGTGCAGAGAAAACATTTTTTCACTTTCAAAAGATAAAACTTTGCATCTCAGGCATTCATGGGAGTGAGGAGTGAAAATTATATGAAAAGTGACATTTCAGGTGCACAAACATACACCAAAGCCAGCAGCTTTGGTTTGTGGTTTTTTTAATTTATTTTTTCATAAGGACATTTTTTTTTGTTTGTTTTGATTTCTCTAAGAAATTACAGCTATTTGAGTTGTAACGAGAAGGAAACAGCTGGGATTCAAGAATGGTTGTGTTCTGTACTGTTTAAACTTTGAACTACTGCTTTCAGTAAATGCATTGAGCATTAGCCTGGTTATGTCAAACATATGTTATAGACAAATCTCAGCAGGAAAAAAACATCCAATAGTTGCTCTAGCAATTATGTCCCATAGCAGCTAAATTTGGGGGCACATCTTAGTCACTTATTTCCAAAGAAATCTCCAATACAAAGTTTGGTTTATGTCTTCTCTGGTTCATTATTTATTCTGTTCTAATTGGGTTTCTAAAGCTTGGATTTCAGGGGCACTTTCCAAACTCGGAAGGCAATGGTGTACAACTTGTTTTAAAAATAAAATAACATATCTTTTGAGATTTGCCTGTGAGAGATTTTGTTCTTGATTAAGAGTACAAATTTACAAATGAACATTTTAATCCAAGCCCTGCAACTGAGCAATTCTTCACAGCCCTGAGGACACTGTGCCTTAACTAACAATTAAAAAAATAAAAAAAGAAACAAAAAAAAAAAAGGAAACACAAATTCTGCCAAAAACATGTTGATTTTTTCTTTTTCCCCAAAGAAAACCTGAGGCGCTGGAGTAAAATTCTTAAGGGGGATGAACAGAAGGAGCAGAACAGGCAAAAAAATCAGTTCTGTTCAATTTTTTTATTAAATGGCCAAAATTCAGTCCTGAAAAAAAAGTTAACAGAAAAAGATGGAAAGTTAAAAAAACATCAAAATGAAGGGATATTACATATGAAGAATTTCAGTCTTGCACAAAGTGTTTCTGACAATCAATGAAGTTTGAAGAGAAGCTGTTTTACTAGAGAAACTTGTCATGTTTTGTGGAACACAAAAATCATTAACATATTTTAGAATATCAAATTGTCATTGACGAAAGACTTAAAAGTCTATCAAAACCATATGTCATGGGCAAAGTTTCATTTGCTTTCAGTTCTTTACTTTTGCTTTTGCTTGGAATAAAATGTTTATGTCAAATCCTTGCAGACCAGTAATATTATAAAGAGAAATTATTTCCAAATGAAATAATATTATTCACTAAGATATGTTTTGGGATTTGAGGGGTTGGTGTTTTTTTGGGGATTTTTATTAGATGAAAGCACTATATTTTGTTAGATGCAAGAAATTAGACATCTCATTTTCTTGTTCATTTTGTTACAAGCATCAGAATACATTATATTTTATGTAAAGAAGAACCTGAATCAAGTTAGCATTAGGATAGGCTTTAACAGGTTATTAGAAGGCTTTTCAAGAGAAAAAATTAACACTCAAAACGTCATTCATAGTCTCCCTTCTTCCCATGAGTGCTCTTCCATCCTACACTCTCATCTTCCCTACTGTTCTACTAAATTTACAACTGAAGCTCCAGGCAATGTGAAAGTCCCTGAGGCAGCCGGAGTTGTTTTCATAATTCACAGCCACAAGAATTACCTGAGGTCAGAAGATGCTTTGCTCTCCCTGATTCCGAGGAAGCACAATGTCACCTGCACAGAGGGAAAAAGTGACAACTACAGTACAGAAAACTCCTAGCCTGCTATTCAGTTTTGAGTACCAGAGCTTTCAATTAACTATTTCTGGTATTTTCATATGTGGATTTCAAACAGAATTTAATTTTGTGAATATTAAAAATGTCCTTGAAATTTTGAAGTGTGTTTTTTTGACATCATAAAGGTTTTTCAGGGAAAAAAACTATGTCTTCTATTGGATGGGGAGGAAAGTAAGGAGGGAGAAACAACTCAGAAACTGTAATTTTGGGATAATTTTGCATCCCTGGAAAGCTGGTACATACCAGGATTCTTACTGATGTTTCTCCATCTCTCTACCATCACACAGGCATCTGCAGGAGCCAGAATAACCCAAGAACTTGTCAGCAACAAAGGCAGTATCAAAAGTGATAAAGAAGATCTTTTGCTTGGTTTAGGAGCTAAGTGTGCTGTGTTTTTACTTAAATTCTAATAATAGTTAGCAGACTTGTCCATTTTTTTTCACTTTCCCAGATACTTTTGTACCATTGTAACAATTTTTTTTCAGCTTTACTTTTATTTCTCCCTACCTGTCACACTTCCTTTAAGAAACATGACACTCTCCATGTACTCACCATAATTTCTGCAATATTTATGCATTTTACTTATTCATTTAGATAGACTTTTATATTGTTTGAATAATTGTCTCACATTCTTGTCTGCTTTCTTCCTTGTTCATGTTTGCAAAATTAAGAAATTTAATTCTTGGAAGCTGGCATACTAGTATAGTGGAAACTAATCCATTCTCTTGCCTAGTGTTTCAGGTTGTGCCTTTTTCTGAAATATAATAGTGAAGATGCTCAATACAGTTGGGGTAATTTTCCAGCCTTGTGGAATATTTTTCTTTATGGATCCTTAAACACTACATATATTCCTTTTGCAAGGAACGTTATACAGAATTCCGTTGTTTACATTATCTGCGAATTCACACTAGATGATCCTCCAGCCACAAACTCCCACTTTATCCAGGAGATTCCACTTAGGTGGCTGGAAGCAGAGACATTTATGTCTACAACAGCCAAAAACCTCCAAGAGTTCATGCAAAGTTGAAGCAATGTCTGTTGCAATTTTGTTTGTGTGAGTTAGAAAGTTGGATGGGAATTTGCTAAGTGAATACTTTATGGTTTGATGCGGCCTGTTATCGAGATGAGCTTTCTCCAAACAGGAGGGTAATAATCACTGTCATCTGCATAGATGGGTAAGATCATATTCTTCACATACTTTCTCATCCATTCAGATGAAGAAAGCAACATGGTCTTAGCACAGGGTTAACCCTCCCAGAATCCCTACCCCTAAGCATATTTACTTCAAGCCTGTAGGTAGCCCAGAAGTCTAATTCAGATGGATGCCAAACTCTTCCTCCTTGCAGTGGGATATCTTATTTCTCATATCCTGACACTTCCAACATTCTCTCTTTTCTGGATAGGCCTGTGGTAGGAAAAGAGATACGTGGTGCACCATGGGTTAACTAACATAATCTTCAATTCTCTAGGGCAAGACTATGAAAAGCTCACTGCCTCTAATTGATTTATTCATAATGAGAAAACAGTGTGCATAAAGCAGATGCTGAACATAATGAACCATAACTTTAAGCTCAAATGGGATCAGTAGCATGGCTAACAGAAAATTATTGGTGTAATTTAATAAGTTTTTAAAGGTTCCGTGGTGGTAGGAATTAATTCTATTGTTAATAAACTCTGCAGTGCATGAAGATAACAGGGCCATCTTCTTTCTCTAAAGCCTTCTGTGGTGGCAGTAAGAAAAACTTTTTTTTTTTTCTTTCATTTTTTTTTTATTTTATTTTAATAGAATGAAAGTGATGAAATCCATGCAGAGTTTACTATCTGTTCAAAGGAAATCACTTAGCCCGTTGATAATACGCACTGTGGCACAACAGAAATGGAGTGCCCTGTTGAACAGATCTTATTTCAGACTCTCTACTGGTGGTACTGATGGCACTGGTGGCACTTACAGAACATGAAACTGGATTTCATCAGTGTTTGCAGCAGCCTATTCTGTACCATTAGGAAAAAATGTCTGTCAAGCAAGAGTACCTTTCAACATGGTATTGTTTCCCTATTCAAGGGGATTATATCCTCTTTCTTCCACGTATAAAGAAGGAGTTGGTTTTATTAGAAGTGGAGCTAACCTCCCAAGAGTGAAGTTCAGAGGAACTTGGATGCAGATGTTCATTTGACCTTAATGTAGGAATTAGATAGAGAGCTAGACACAGTTGGTTTCCACTTAACAATAGGAGCCAAAGCTTTGGGGGTTGTTTTGTCTCATCTTTCATTCTCCCGCCTTTTAATCAAAATAAATAAATTAAACAAACTCCTTTTCCACCACAGGCAGTGCACAGAAGAGAATAAAAGCAGGTTACAATCTAGTAAAACTCAGTTGGAAAGTACCACACGGAGAAAAGTGGGAAACCCAGGGAACACCTGCAGACAGGAGCGTTGAACCGAGCTGGACCTGGCGGGCTGGGCACAGGTTGGAAAAGCTTAAGAGCTCCTACAGTGCTGAACCGAGGTTATACAGGGCAAAACTGAACATTGAACAGTTCCAGCTTCATTCCTGAACAAGGTGCTCACTTTTATTCTTTCTTTCTGTCCCTTTTCTCTTTTTAAAAATTTATTTATTTACTTTGAGCATGAGCAAGTGAAGTCCCTGCTCTATTCCCCCTTCCTTCTTCTACAGGAAATTCTTGTAAATTACTGACACAAAGATCCTGGTTCCTTCTCACTTTAAGCATTCATTGACTACTGTAGGAATACAGCTGTGCCTTTGAAGCTCAGAGCTAGAGTAATTTTAAATAGAAGTTTAAACAGATCTGGGTTTTGCCGGTTGTAATGAATCTCTTGATGCTTTCAGAAAGATACAGATATAGCAAAGAACTTTCTTGCAATAATTGGAATTCAAAGTAAATTTATTTTCATTTTGAAGTTATAATTTGGAATATCTGTGGCATTTGTCTTTTTGTAAGGCCTTGACTAGTATATAGACTTCTAGTGGTATTCAATCCAATTGTTAAAACAATGTGTATAGACAGCATTAGGAACTCTAAACATATTTTATCAAACAGGAAAGAAAGAAAGAAGAAAAAGAAAACAGAGCAAAGAACAAAAGGAAGAGAAAGCTAGAAGGAAAAAAAAGTACTCTAAATAAAGGGAGTTACAGTGATTGTAGTTTATGTATTATACATATGATGTAGTTCCACGTAGACCTGTATGGCGTAAAGGTGTTCTAAATTTTATCTGTAGAGATTTTTGCACCAATAAGAGCAACAATTTTTGAAAAATAAAAAAAAGGAAAGTTTTCATCTGTCTTTAAAAGAGTAACCCCAATTTTCTCAGCTTAGCAATTTTTGAATTGTAAAGGCGAGAGCCATGTCTGTCCATGGCTGTGAAATGAACTGTGAAGTGTAGTATCAACCGACTGTGGCTGCCACCTTTCTTTGTTGTTTTTTTTTTTTTTGGTTTTTTTTTTTTTTTTAATCAGAGACACTGATATCCTGAGTGAATGTTCTAGAGCCTATGTATAGCACTGTGGTTTTAAAGGAAACCTGCTCAACTATTGTTAAAAAAACAACAGAAAAGTACTTTCAAACTGAGTATTTACATAGCACTGGCCTGTGTACTGTATCTATCATATAAGTCCATAATAAAAAAAAGAAAAAAGTCTTCATTTTCTTCATCCCTCCATTCAGCATAGCTGCAGTGATGCTTGAACTCTAACAGCGTCCTGTGTTAAACAGAACAAAACCAATAATGCACTATGCATTTTGAAAGGCATGTGTTTGTGGTTGGATACCATGTAAGAAATGCTTAATTCTGAAGACAGCTCAGCATGCCTGGAAATTTTAAGAAGGTCTGGATCAAAAACAATGGGCAATACTGATTTCAGTTTATGCTTCAGTGTTTAATCTTCTCTACAACATATAAATTATAAATTTTTGTAGTTTCTATTTAACAAATATCATGTCCTACGGCTTTAACCACTGTTGTCTGAATAGCGAGAGTACATGGAAGTCTGAATCCTCTGAGAATTAGGAACAGTAATCATTCTCTACCATATAAATGAAAAAAAATAAGGTATGGTGTGAGGACAAGGCTAGAGTGCTTTGCAAAGCTAGAAATGAACTTAAATTTCCTAAATTTAAATCCAGCACCTTAATTGTGATAACATCACAAGTCTTGGAGCACTGCCATCTAATTAGAGCAGTAAGAACTACACAAGTGGGAACATTAATTTTTTTTATTTTTCGTTGAAGACTTTCATAATACTATGGGAAAAGTCTAAAGATAGTGTAGGATACTCTGACCACTCTGGTTTTATCTTGTCAAAGGAGGATGCCACTGAAAGATCTCAGGGAATATTATGTAGGAAGACTTGTAATTATTGGGAACACATCACATATTCAATGAGATAAACTGGTTTTAGTGTTATTATTTGTTATTTGCAACTAACTCAAGACTTTATACTGCCTCAACTGACTGGCATAATTGGGATCCTGTGTTCTCTATATGAAAATACATTTCTTCACATCACTGAAGCTGCAAGAAGTGGGGGAGTAACATATAACACCTTTGGGCTCAAAAGAAGAAACAACAGACTGGGATTTGAGTTGGTGCTTTTAAAGTCAGCTACTTCCTCTAACACTGCATTAATTTGAACAGAAAATGAAGATGAATTGAGAGACCAGTAAATTCTTTTTCACTCACACCATTGCACTGGTTACTGGTAGAATATGATAATCCGAGGAGAAGGTATTTGCCTTACAATTATTGCAAAAGACATAGACACTAATTTTTCCTGTAAGTAAGAGAAGCCATTATAATTGTAAGGGAATATGACTCGTAAGTAGTCAAAATGTTTAAAATACAATCAAATGTCAGTAATCGTTCTTTTATGTTTTATTTCTACTGAAAATAAAAAAAATAAATAATAAAATAAATTTCTACTGTATGTCTTTGTGAAAGACATAGAAATCTGGAGTTGCAAATCAAAAATCTACCAGGTCTAGTAAGGACGTAAAGCCAGATGACCATTAAAAAAACTCTTAGGGTCTTAAAGACCTAGAAAGACTGATTCCCCCTGGGAAGGAGTCCATAAGTGTAGTACTCTGGTTAATAATGAGCAGGTGTAGTTTGGTTCAGTTTTGAGAAGAATAATTCATGTTACATCATGAGCGTCATACTCAAACTATTAGGAGTAATTTTGCCTTGGCCAATTTTGTTGTATGCCTCACTTTCAAGGGTGATTATTCTCCTCTTTCTGTTGTCATTCCTACTTTATCTAGTTTATGCTTATAAAACCATCAGTTTTTATCTGCTTTTGCAGTATACTAACCCATCTGTATGTCTCTATTGACAGTACTATAAGAACATGGGCTACATCAGCAGTTATCACTTCACATCACAATTTGGGTGTGGATTACAGTTCAACATCATGCCAGAGCTTCTGACCTGAATAATTTGATCTACTGTGATGGCCATTGCAATGAACACTTTGGATCAGTATTAATGGAAATAACAAGCTAAGAATAATCATTAAGACTATGATGCCTTGAAGAACAACTGTGTCAGGCTAAAGAATTTAGATGAATGTCAGGATACAAGACAGTTATGATTTTGGAAATACCAGAGACAAGCGAGAATCTTCAGTTCATTGCTCTTGGAATTTCAGTCAGGAGAATTTACACTTGTGTAGGCCACATTTTTGAAAAAATTGAATATATAAAGAAAAATCAGGGGGCACAAATTACTAAATGAGCAAAGTTAGTGTCTAATTTTGTAAGGAAAAATGAATCAAGTATAACAGAAGCAAATAACAGAAAGGATTTTTTCTTCTTCTTAAATCTTGAAATGGAGAAGCTTTCAACTTCTATAAAGCTCTGTATTTATTTTGTCAACATTCATACAAAAACAAACCCTGACTATACTGGAATTTGAAACTTATGGTCTCACGTATAGTGACGAATACACACTAGGTTATTGTTGGCATAAATTGTTGGTTTTCAGAATGTCTTAATCAAGATGTAAAATTATTTCTTTAAAAAGGTGGAATGAAAAGAAAGATGTTGTGGTTTAGTCCCAGCTGGTAACAAAACACCATACAGCTGCCCGCTAACCCTGCCCGGGCAGGATGGAGGAAAGAATCAGAAGGGTAAAAGTGAGAAAATTCATGGGTTGAGGTAAGGACAGTTTAATAGGTAAACAAAAGCCGTGTGCAGAAGCGAAGCAAAACAAGGAATTAATTCACTACTTAAGATACAGTTTCCTCCTACAATGTGATCTGTCCATTTCTTTCTTTTGAGTTTTGCTTTCTTCATGCTTGTATCCAGTCGTGCCACATTTACATATAGCCTAACCTGCATTAATGCATTGATACATTTCTTAAGTTTTTTATTAGAATAGCAAGGACTGGAATCTTTGCAAGAAAAGTCTTTGTACAATGAAAGAATGCCAGAAAAATGTCTCTGATAAACACAGGGAGCCAAATGCAATCCAATACAGGGCTTGATTGTAGAGATTAAGCTCCATCTCTTCTTCACTTTAGCATAAATTTTACAGATTTATTTTAATTTAGCCAGTTGTTAGGACTAGACGGGATCAGACTTGTAGGGTCAGTGTATCCATTTCTCTTTTATGTGTCAGAAAGATTTTAAATTATGGTCACAATCAGCCTCATTCTAAACAGAACTTGTGTGTTGTGAATGTAGCTACTTTTACCATGCGCATTTTGGTACTGCCCTTCTCCAAACGTTGAGCTGCAAATAATAAAATAGTTCTAGAATTTGTTTTAATTTCAGCTCTTGTATTTAATTGACATTCCCAAACCCTAATACATATGACTGATGCATTGGAATGAGGCACCACGATAGCAGGTTTTCTTATGGAAACAGTCTTTGCCAGAGAATATCAATATCTTGCTAACTACAGCAATACTGTAAATAGAGTCTGCCTGGAACAACTGTTATGTATAAAATTAGCATAGTTCAAAATTCACATATGGATATAGACGCATAAGTCTATTTATTTGTTCATGTTTACTTCTTGAGGGAGTATATTTCCTTCCAATCTAAGCAATAACTACCAGGTGATGGCCTGGCCATATTTTACTCATCTTTTGGCTTTACAAACAACTGTTTGATGTGCAAGAGAAATCAGAACCTTCAACATTTAAGACAGACACAAGCATATATGCAGGTGTCTCTGCTGTCATTCATAACTGCAGTACTAGTAGAAGAGCTCTTCACACTGAAGAATTTAAAAGCTGAGGGATAAGATACACATGTAAAATCCTTCATCTGTAAAATGGGTGTATGCAAATTCTCTTTCTCTCAGAAGGTGAAAGAGAGCACAAAATACCAACTACAGCCTTTTCTAGCTGATACATGCAATGAATAGCCTGGTTATCTGCAAAGAAATGTTGAAATAGAAACAAACCCTACAAGCAAGTCCTCTCTCGGTTTTTTTCTTACTCGTTACTGGATGTCCTCAGTACTGACAGACTTACAGACAGGGACTGTCCTTCACAAAAAAAAGGACTTTTCAAATTCTTTCTTTAGAAAATTATGTGACCACCTTTTTTTTTCCCATTAGGAAAGGCTCATGATGTTCTTCACTTTCAAGATGGGTTTACTTTATATCCCATAGATCTCTTAGAATCTCTAAAAAGTGCTATCAACATCTGCTATAAGAAAACTGGGGTATAAGAAAACTTATTCTCTGACATGATGGCAACAAGGGATCTTCTCAATATGGTGATTCCCAGCTAGGAGGCTGAGAAGAGAACGAAAGCAAGCACTGCTCCATGTTTAGGTACTGTCTGTACATTGCCCAGGCATCCAATTCTTCGTGAATAAACAAATTTTGGATATTTGGAGCATACAATACTAGAGTAAAAGAAATTAGTTGAAAAATGCATGGAGATAGACAAGGCTTTTTCACAAAAGCAGTGGAGTTATATTAATGAAATTTCCAACGTTCTCATGAGGCATGCTCACCTCTCCAGAAAATATAGTAGAAGGAACGTGAAATTTATTGCCAATAATATAAGTACAGATCAGTGTCCTGTTCTGCATTGTTATACTAGTGAAGGCAAAATGGCTGAATAGATTAAAATAAGCATATAAAGCACCATATTCACTTGGGTGTACTCTTTCATTAAACAGTAATCAGAACTTCTTAACTGTGTAGTTTGTGTAGTGATCAGTATTCCTGTCTTCCATAGCTTTGTCTAAACCTTTTTTGTGTCTCTTTGTACATCGGGATCCTGAAGAAGCCCATAGCAATGAGTTTCTAAGGCAGAAACTAACAAAAGCTTTTTTTTTTTTTTTTTTTAACCATAGAACATTACTAACATTTATTTCTTGCAATATGAAAGTAAATCCTTTATTTACCTTTTCATATAATTAATTGTAAGGATTTCCATCATATCGCCCCTATTTTATATCTTTTCCAGGAAGAAGAAACCTAGTCTACTTTGTCTTTATCCCTTCCATTTTTTTTCATACTTTTCCCAGATCTACTGCACCTTCCTAGGAAAACACCTAGGATTTTGTTCTATAGGTATTTATATGCTAGGGGGGATCTTGTCAAGCTGTTATAGGAATTATTATAATTTCAAATCTCCTCCAGTATCCACTCTTAACAAGGGTAAAAAAGAAGTCTCCATTCTTTTTCTTTTACCATTCCCTCTACTGTTGTAATTTAATTTTTTTTTTTTTTTGGCACCAGCGTAGAGGTCTGCAAAATTGCAAACAGAGATGCATAGATTCTGAAAATGAACAGTATATTACTTTCTTGCAAAAACATATTTCCAGAGTTATTTCTGTCTTTCAAGAAGTGTGCAATCTCCTTAATTTGGCAACTTTGCTCTGAAAGACTGCAATAGTTCCTGTTAGACCCAATCAAATAAATGCTATCAGGCAGGTAAAATGCCAAGTCTCTGTCTCTGAAAAATGTATAGGATTTCAAGTTGTTCATGTTTATGATAGAGCAAACTATTAATGACATACTTTAGAAATAATATTCTAAAGAACTGGTATTTTCAATCCATGACAGATCTAGTTAGGTTTGTTCCACCTTACATAATATTCACTGAGTTATTTTTAGAATTGCTTATGAAAAGAAAAATAATTCTGTTTTAAAACTGTTTTTTTCAGCAGTTCAAAGTAAAATCTTTCTTTCACAATTTTCCAAAAATATAATTCTAGGTTATATTTAATGTTTCTTTCCACTTCATCTAATGGAGTAAAACCATTGTTACTTTTTGCTATTCCTTTGTAACACATTTAAAAGAAAAGAAAGAACAGAAAGGGTTGACAGGATGGCTTTCTGGGTGGTAGAAAGGTTACAGTTAATTTCAACATGGGGATTGTATAGATTTTTCAAGAAGTGCACTAATAGTGCATAAAGGCACTGAACATAGCAGGTAGTCAGAGCAGACAATAAACCACTAATTTTATATTTAAAAATTAATTAGGTTGTCTCAGAAACCATTGTAAATATGGTTTCTCTGTTCTTCTGGACAGTTCATAGTATATAAGTTTGTAAGTTTAACTACTGCTCATACAGCCAACAGGAAGGAAAGAAGATTATGCCATTCTATAATTCATGTATATGGGACTATATAAACATGTAAAATAGAATATGGTTTTATTAGCATTATTGATTTTTATCTACTTGTAGCATTACAAAACCCAAGACATCTAAAAAAAGCTACATCCCTGTCCCCAAGAGTTCACAATTAAGTCTCACATTTCATTTCCTGAGCTAATGCAAACCACTCCATACTCCGTGCTGTACCAGTTTGTTGTTTCATACTCAGCAGGGGCTCCCATGCCTTTTCATGATACAAAATCATAAACCATGGAAACAAGGATGCAATTTTCCAAGCAGTCAGGCCATGCCATATCCTGCTTTGCTTACTTGCAGTTTCAGTGTTTAATCCTCAGCAAAAATATTCAACCCTTGCCCACTTCAGAAATGCAATAGCAACTCAGCCTTTGAGAGCCCACATGTCATTTGATTGTATGTTGCAGCCTTCTATAAGGAATGCAATGCAAATGCAGCTCCCACCTCTCAAAAACTTTAAGAATAAGCTGAGGAATAGAAAGACAAATAGTAAACATAGTGAGAAAACAAGCACTGAAGGCTGAAATAAATGTGTGTTGGAGACATATGTCCATTCTTATACGACCCTTGATCATAACTGTTAGTGCTCATAAATGCTAGCTATATATTTCTAGATGCTTTTCAATGTTCTATTTTATTTGCTTTAAGTGAAATAATCACTGCTGCAGTTATCATCTCAGATTACTTTATTATTTGACACTAATAAAATTAAATTGCTGGAGGGATTTTTGCATAAATCTTAGTTTCATGCAATAATTACATGGGCCAAAAGAATCACCTAAATGATTTGTTTGATAACTCAGTAGAATTTGAATAAGACTTCAGAAGACAAAGTGAGACCACCAACAGATTAATATTTTTTTGTGTATTTTAAAATTTATAGTACCCATGTTAATTGGGGTTTTTTTTGTGAATATGTACTCTTGGCTTGAAACTGAATCAGAACTGTTACTGTCTGATGGCTTTTGGATTTTCTTTGGGGAAAATAAGTCTTTGAATATCTGATTCATTACTGTAGATTTGAAACTTCGTCCTAACACAGCAGTATGTCAGAGTCAGAGCAACTGCTGGACAGTTCTTTGGCATGTAAATCCTACATTACTGCGTACTGTATTGTCCCACTGCAGATAACTGGTTTTAGAAGTACAGAAAGAGAGAAGAGTTTTCAGTTGTTGTTATGATATTGGGATATCTGCTTACTAGAAACAACACTTAAACTCATAGGCAATTGTCTCAAATTAAGGTAATATATGGCCTCCTCTCATTTATACTGAAAAATCAGCAACTGGCTAGTTCAAATCTCAGTGAAACCTGTATAATAGTCAATACTATACTGACTGCCTCCAGAGCCTTAAAATATCCAGATGTTGGCATTTTTGTGAAATATATTAATGCAGGCAGACTGAGAAGAAGATAAACAATGTGGAGGGAATATTCTCCATATCAGCAATGAAACACATTTGAGGGCATGAATAATTGCTTATTAAAACAAACAAACAAACAAAAGAATTAATTAATTTGTTTGAGTTTGTGTCTTTCATGAAGCTATTTCATTCTCTTGTGTGCATATTCAAAAACCCCAAAATTTTAGCAGAAACAATTATGAAATCCAATAATTAAAGAAGAAAGTGTTCCCACTCATCTTTCCTTCTCCCCCTCTATCTTTGCTTTCCCATTTCATGAAGCTTTAAGCTGCATAAACTTTCTTCCTGTATCATTTCCTAATTAAAGACCTAATAATGGAGCAGAGCAAAAAATTCAGCTGGTTTATTTTTAGAGAATTGTGGTGGAAGCTTGTACTTCTGCTGGTGATGTAGCCTCTGTTGATAAAGACATAAATCAATTCCAAGGCTGTCAACACTTTTCCTGAGTGTTAAATTAATTTTTAGAGTACTGTTAAATTATGAAATGCTCTTTTAAAAAGGAAATATGCTTCCTGTGTTTTGGATAATTATTGTAACTCTCTGTTTCACATAGACTACTATGAATAAGTGTGTCTAGAAGCAATTAATAAGAGGTGAATTTCCAGGACAGAGCTTCATTGTTCATGAGTAATTAAGTAGTTTATCTGGTATTATTATCCACAATGTGAGGACACAGAATCAGTAACAATGTCAAATTACAAATCTAACTTTGTGATTGTTGTTTATTTTTTCATCATAGAAGGAATAATTGTTCAACCTGAGGGGAACAAGAATGAGTGATGAAGGACTAGCACTTTAAAACAAATGTAGTTCATAGATATGGAAGACATGCTAAGAAAGGAGAGCTAAAACTCCCCTGCTCAGAGGAGGTTCTGACTTTCTTCATACATGATAGTCATCAAAAATAATTATGATCTATTTTCAAACATATCTAACACTGAAGAGATCCAACTAAATTCAGTCAGACTTTACAGTGATTTTTTCTGAAACAGGTTCAGTTTTTCAAAAAGGTATTGTAGAAAAGCAAGTAAGTGAATAGAATATGCATTTAATCAAAGCTTGGAGACAGTTTAGATCAGAAGCTTAGGCACTGAGCTCATCATCTGGAGCCACAGGCAGAACAGCTATCTGTCTTGTTACTTCCATGTCTGTCTTTCTTCTCTTGAGCTTGTCACTCTAGTGTTAATTAATGATCAATGTAGAATGATGTAAATTAATATCTAGACCTTCTGGTAAAGGAAAAAGAACAAAGAACACTCGGGATTTTTTTGAATTCTCTGAATAAGACAAAGGAGACAAAGAATTAAATATCCAAGAAATTCCTCAAGAAGAAGGAATTATTCTGCAGTTCGGCTAGATATAAAAATCAGTCTGGTACAGTGAAGTTAGGCAACACATTTCGTTTCCCAAAACAAGTTCTCAAAGCATTTTATTATGTAAAATCATAGAACCATAGAAAGGTTCAGATTGGAAGGGACCTTCAAAGATCACCTAGTCCAACCCCACTGCCATGGGCAGGGATATATTTCACTAGATCACGTTGTTCCAAGCTCTGTCCCAAGTGACTTTCAATACCTCCACCGATGTGACATCCACAACTTATCTGAACAACCCGTTCGAGTGTCTCACCATTCTCATAATAAAAAATTTCTTCCTTGTATCCAATCTAAATCTCCCCTTTTTCAGTTTAATCTAAATTAATTTAAAATATCTGAAGGAGTTGCTGCAGCCATCCTAGAAAGGGCACTTGGAACACAAGTGGCCATAACACTGAAAAGTACAAAAAAGAGTACAATTAACTTCTCTGCAGCAACAAGAAAGAAACAAGAAAACCTTACTGAATATTTATCTGATAAAAAGTAATCCAGACTTCACATATAAATCTCAAAGAACAGCATAACCTCACTCAGCAGCCTTCTGAGGCTATGTTTTTTCAGTTCCTTAAGACTTCAAGCTTTTTGATATAGGTGTTTATTTATTCCTTTGGAATTTTTCAGTCAGCCCAGCTCTAGTTTCAAAATGCAGTTTGAAGGACTTTGGTATTTCTTTTTTATTTTAATAAATACAAATATGCAAAACCTTTACCCTTTATTTTGCTATTATGATACAAACATTAACCCACTATTAAAAACAGAGGCATGGAATTCAGGCAAGCTTCCAGCAGTATTTAGAACTTACATAGCTGTTGAACTTCCTCTTATATTCCTGATTCTATTATGGCACATATATATAATACAGGGCCTCCTGGCTTCCTTAAATTAGAAATTTAAAATTAACTATATTGAAAAATCATTTAATCAAATAGAGTTTTTTGTACAGGGAAAAATTTACTTTTTTTCCCCATAAATTTCCTCTACAGCAGTTAAGTCACACTACTAGTTGTTGACCTCTCTACATGTTTATTCTATGTGAAGCAATTCATCAATATCACAGTTACATTTAGGGTTCGCATTTGTTATCACCACTGGATTCAACAATAAGTTTTGCCATTGGCTTTACTAGTATTGGCTTAACCTTACAAGCTCTTTTAGTGCTTACATTTTTTTCCCCATTGGCTTTTATATGATAGACATTTTCCCAGAAATGAAAGGAGAAACAAATAACTCTGGCAAATACTGGAAGGAGACACTGCTAACATGGAGTCTGATCATTTGGATGTTCATGGGGTTGATTGATGCTTAGGGAATGAGGTATAAATATAACACAAACAAAAAAAAAGTAACAATCTCTAATTGCATTGCTGTTAAGATGTAGAAGTGCCAGAGTATGACAGACAGATTTGTTGGGATAATTTGCCAAAAGCAATAGAAAAAACACTCAGAAAATAGTTTGTTCTTAAAAAAAAAAAAATTGAATAATTGAACAGTTTCACAGCCATAATGAAAGTGATTTCTAAAACTTCTAAGCTATTGTTATATAACAGCCGAGAAGCTTAAGATCATGTAGCATGATTCACGTAATTATTAATATTACAGCTGAGCTGCTTAAGAACAGAAATGCCATGTGTTGGAGAAAAGAAAAATATCCATACATTATGCATTGTTCTCCCCCTCACACACATACACATTTCCTTTACCTCAGTTCCTACACAGCTACTATTTGTAAAAACTATGCACGAGAGAGCTTCCATTTATCCACAAAAAAAAGATCATTTTTTGGTTCAATTAGCTGTTCAATGTCTCAGCTACACTGCGGCCGTGGGTAATTTTGCTGATTACTGATGGGTAATTTTAATGAAAGATGAGAGAGGGATTTCTCACTGATTCATGTTTCCCCAGTGCGAAGGTCAGGTCCTGAGTGTAGCAGTGCAGAAACATTAACCACCCTTCATACCGAATAGCGGCCTTATTCTCATATGCAAGCCTGCAGATCTGTGGATTCTACGATTTAAAGGCTAGCAGAAAGTCGAAAGGCAGAAAACAGCTGGTTTAGTCCCTGTGCTTCATGTATTAGCACATTTCCTAAGAGACATGATACAAACACACCAGCTTTCTTCTGTGAAAGAGAGAAATTAGAGCTGAACAAGTTCTCATAGTGATAGCGTTGTTATCGTCATGAGGATCTAAGAACCATAACAGAGGAAATATTTGCAAAAAGCAGTAATATTTTCATTAATTTTGTTCTTGAAAATTGTTTCCACAAATTCTCTTCTTCGTAATAGAATAGTCTGCTTTCCTATTGCTTTCCAAAGCTGGTGTCAAGGAACATTTATATTCATGTGATAATGTATTTTCAAATGAAGTCCAACATATGTGAATATTCAGGAAGACAAAGTGCCTCTCTCAGAAGAAGGTGCACATCTGCTTTGCCATGCCAAAAAGTGTGTGATTGTTGAAATAATGGGCAGTGGCAAAAACAGGCTCTGTGCTCTCTTAAATGAGGGAATTAAAATCCATAGCCAGAATCTGCTCAAAGGGAATGGAGAAAAAAATTCTCCTTTCACTCTCCTTATAATTTCTGTACCAGCACAATGTACATCTTCAGCTTGCCTTCCATAGCAGATTTTTTTCAGTGTGATCAGAAGTCTGGATGATCATACACCTACAATTTCCTCCTTAGTGGAAAATCCAGGAGAGGATTTTAGCTGGTAGCTAATGCAGAAACAACTTCTAATATATACTTACAGGCTCTGTTACTCCCTAACTCCCAAATTCCCAAATATCCCAAAAGGCTTTGCAGCACTAGAATATGTTCTTCTTTGGAATTAGTCTTTATAAATATTATTAAAAATATTCTGACACTGTTATTTAGGAAAAAACTTTAAAAAATTAATTACCCCTGAAAGCATTTAATTTTAAACTGTAGGGTAGAGATTCCTTACTCTGGACAGAGAGAAAAATGTAGACATGTAGCTGTTCATGACAAAGTCATTGCAGTTGTTCATTAAGGAGCCTCATGAAAAATTGATTGGTAAACGCACCAACAAAATAAAAATTATGTGATCAGTACAGTCATTGTAAGCCTCAAACATAACCATCACCAATTTATAAAACATGAATCACATAGCTCACTTTGGCTTGTTCCTGCACAAATGAAGAACTTAAACATTGTACTTTGGGCTGAATAAAATGTTTGATTTGAAAAAAAAACCTCTTGGTTACAAATATTTAGGCAATAGTAAAGTCCCGCTACTCAGTGGTTGAAATAAAAGGCAAAGAAACAATGAGTACTATCTCAAAACTGCCAGACTGTTACAAAGTGGATGAAATCCAACAAGTTTAGATAGATATTAATTAAAGCATAGTTGCAAAAACATTATGTATGTAAAACATAAGCATATATTTCATATATATTATTTAATATAAAAACACATAATATGTACATGTACACATTACACGGGCCGGAAGAACCCCAGGCACCGGTAC
>NW_010138292.1:0-4090 GCF_000699245.1 Pterocles gutturalis
GTCTCGATGTCTTGGCTGCTCGTTGTGCTCGAGGAGCACGGCATGCACATGGCATGCCATCCGTAGGGTCTGGAGTGCCCCTACTCGTTGGGATAGCGCCAGTCTGGCTCTTCTTTTCTGGCATTCTGATCGTGACGTGTGGATTGTTCTTGCATCTCAGAAGTTTTGGGCTGCTCCTCTTTTGTGCCGTCGTTGCGGGCTGTGTGGGCAGCCCTGGTCTCTCGCCGTCCATTTCCAGGGACTGGCACTTGTTGCTGGCTGCATCTTCTCGCATATCCATCGTCGCGGTATTGGCAGGAACTTCTTGTTATGGGCCATTCCGTTTGACTCTTTGCTGGGGCTACCGTAGAGCCTCCTTGCCTCGCCGTTCTGGTCCCGCATGTTGTCTGACCTGACAGCGTCTGTGGTGCCGGAGTTGTTCGTGTTGCGGAGAGTTTTCTCTCATCTTTCAGTTGCGTTGTTTGTAGTGTTCTGTGTAGTGCTGGTCTGTGTGTCTGTGTCTCTGTGTGTTTGGCTTGGAGCTGCTCTGCTGGGGAGTGTCGAGTCGGGTAGCTGACACAGTGATGAGAGTCTGCGTTTAATACGTTGATGTACCTTGTCCATTTTGGCTAAGCTTGCCCGGTCCTCTCGGATTGACCGAGTAGCCATTGTCAGGTTGTGTGGACAATTGTCTCAATAGTGTTTTCTGGGGATGATTGGAGCCATCTGGGTGGGGCCGTTTGGCTGTAGGGAAGCAGGTTGAATCTGAAAGGTGTTACGCCTTTTACATGTGGGGCTTCATGTTTGTTTTAGCATTTTTTTAGTGGCAGGCTGCAGTCAGAATCCAGATGGTATTGCTAAATGGCAACGAGACCTCTGGCATTGTTGAGCTGTGACTCGGCACGTGGGTGATTTGTTTGATATTGCTTTTTCAGGCACAGAGTAACGAGCCGTTCACCGAAGGGCGCCTGAGGAGAGGTGAGCGCAGCACCGTGAGAAGGTGGGTTATTGCGCGGCGTCGGAAGGAAGATGGGAGTGGTGGCTACGTGAGTAGCTTACAGTTTGGGTTTTTGTTTTATTTTGAAGGTACAAAGCAACAAGTGAAGCGGGATGTCGGCACCGGAGGTGGCTCGGGCAAGGTGAGCGATGACTAGCGGGCTGAAGGAGTGGTTATTTTTCATCTGTTGTCTTGTTGGTGAACGTATAAGCATCCCTTGCATATAAGCATCCCTTGTTCTTTGTGTTTTACAGGTGGTACACGAGCCTCAAACTGTCAACATGTAACCGGTGGAGGCAAGGCAGGTGAGCAGCAAAGGTAGAGGAGCGGGAGATGGGAATTACTGTGGGGAGGCTGCAGTTTCAGTTGGTGTCTCTAACACGTGTCTTTCGTCTTGTTTTTTTTCAGGTGCCCCACATGGCTGTGGAGGGCTGAAGCCGCAGGCCGACGAGTGGTTCAAGAAGATGAGGTGGTCGTTGAGCGTGTTGGTGACTAATCGCAGAGGATTCTATGGCAACTCTTTTAAGCGGTGACTTTTGGTTTTGCAGGTGCTGTCCAGGCCGCCTTTGGAACTGGACAAGCAGTGGTGGTGAGGTGGGGAGGTAGCGAGGAAGAGCACGGGGCTGGTGATTTCTCTCAAGCATGACAGTAACTTTGTTCCTTGGTCTCTGAGGTGCCAGAAGCAATGCAGGCCACAGGGACCGGCTTTGGATTTTGAATGGGGCAGGTGAGCGACATGCCACGGTGCATTGGAGCAGGAGGTGGGTCTTGTAGAAGGGCCTCTGGTGCTCCTGGCGTTTTTGCCTTCGCAACCTGACCTCTTGACCTTTGCTCTCTTACCTTCTGGCATTTGACCCCTGCTCTTTTGACCTTTAAACTTCTGACCTTTCAATATTTGATACCCCTAGAACTTTGACCTTTGGAATTTTGGCCCCTGATGTTTTGATGTTGACTTCCTGACCTCTTGACCTTTTGACATTTGATTTGACATTTGACCCCGTGACCTTTTGACCTTTGACCTGATAACCTTTGACCTGACTACATTCACCATCTAACATCTGACCCCGTGACTTTCTGACCTTTGACCTGATGACCTTTGACCTCTGACTGTCAACCATATGACCCCTTGACCTTTTGAACTTTGACACCATATCAGCTCGACCTTTGAACTGGTGACCTTTGAGCCTGTGACCCTTTGGCCTTTGACCTTTGACCCGTTGACCTTTGGACCTTTGTCATGGTGACCTTTTGACCGTGGCACAGCGACCTTTTGACATTTGACCCATTATTTTTTGACCTTTGACCCCGTGACCTTTTGAACTTTGACCCAGTGACCTTTTGACCTTTGTGAGACGGGGAGGGGGTTTAAAGTTAAAAAGGGATGAAGAGAATAACTATTTGAGAATAGCTGTTCGGACAATATATGATTAACGTTTGCCGTGCTTGCGAAGACAGGATGAGAGGATCAAAGCTGTGATAATGGGGGAGGAACTGCTGACCCACCCGAGAGGAGAGCATACAACACCTGCAAAGCCGCGGAGGTAGGGAGCCTCTAAACAAGATGGGAACCGGCCTGGTTCTTTGGACTGAGACCAAGCGACCAGGAGGTGAGAAGTTCAGCTCCGATGAAGACTCATTTACTTCATCCTGTGGACCACCAGACGACCACCAGGGAGCACTGCGCAGGCGCAGAAGGACTCTTTAGCTCATTAGAATACGAAGCGGGGCTGGGTAATTAATATGAACGGATGGATTACGAAACTTAGTGCATATGCAACATTTTGGGGAATCAATAGAGGGACAGGTTTTGCGAAAAGGTACGCATGTCTTTGGTGGAGCTATCCCCCATGTGTCTCAGCGCTGAATAAACTACATACCTACTGTACAACTTTCACGAGCTGTGGAGTCTTTCCACTTCACTTTGACCCTGTGACCCTTTGACCCGGTGACCTTTAGACCTTTGACCCGGTGAACATTTGACCTTTTGACCCGGTGACCTCTTGACCTTTGACCACGCAACCTTTTGACCTTTGACCTGTGACCCTTTGACCTTCGACCCCACGACCTTTTGACCTTGCCCCGCTGACCCTTTGACATTGCCCCGGTGACCTTTTGGCCTTGACCCTGCGAACTTTCGACCTTGACCATGTGACCTTTTGACCTTGACCCCATGACCTTTCGATCTTGACCCGGCGACCTTTTTGACCTTGACCCATGACCTTTTTTGACCTTGACACGATGACCTTTTTTTGACCATGGCCGTTGACCTTTTGACCTTGACCCGTGACCCTTTTGACCTTGACCTGTGACCTTCTGACCGTGACCCCGTGACCCTTTGACCTTGACCCGACGATCTTTTGACCTTGACCCGTGACCTTGTGACCTTGACCCAGTGGCCTTCTGACCTTGTCCCTGTGACCTTTTTTGACCTTGCCCCGTGACCTTTTGACCTTGACCCGGTGTATCTTCTGACCTTGACCCGGTGACCTTTTGACCTTGACACCGCGACCTTTTGACCTTGACCCGATGACCTTTTGACCTTTGACCCAGTGACCTTTCGACCATTGACCCCTGACCTTTTGCCCTTTTTACCCCGACCTGTGACATTTTGACCTTTGATCCCATGGCTTTTTGCCCTTTGACCCCCTGAGCTTTTGACCTGTGATCCCATATCTCTTGTCTTCTTGACCCCTGACCTTTTGACCTTTGACATCTTGACATTTTAACATTTGAGGTCCTGACCTTATGACCCTTGACCTTTTGACTCCGGACACTTTAGTGTTGACCCCACACACTTGACCCATTATCCTTGACCCCTGAGTCGTTAACTTTGACCCCTGAGTGTTGGCTTTTGACCCTTGACCCCTGATCCTTGACCGTGAGTCTTGACCCTGACCGTGATCCTCACCTCTAACAACATTTTGGAGGACTTCTGGTGCTCCCGAAGGACTTCCAGTCCTGGCACGCCGTAGTGAGACACTTCCGGTCCCCTAGGAGGAGTTGCCGTCATGGCGCTGCTTGTATACACGGACTTCTGGTCCTCCCGTCCCCTCGGAGGATTTGCCGTTATGACAATGCCCGTACATATGCAATTATTGTGCTTTCGGAGGAGTT
>NW_010138293.1:0-2402 GCF_000699245.1 Pterocles gutturalis
CCAGCCTGCCCCCCCATCCCACCGCCTGCCCTCCATCTCCTGTACCCCCCTGTCCATGCACCTAGAATCGTCACCCCATCACCCCCAGCTTTCCCCAGGGTCCTCCCTGCACGCTGCTCCCAGCCACGCCGCCTTCCCAAACCCTGCGTTAATAAGCTGCCATTTTTTTCTCATTTATGTTTAATTGCAAAATTAATTCAGGTTTTAAAAACCTTTAGCTCATCACCCGGCTTGTTTGTTTTGCTCATTCTGGAGAAAGGTCTGCTTTGGAGTATTTCAGGAGAGAAGGCTTCTGACAATCTGCAGCTGATGGGGAAACTAATTCATGAGCCAATCCTGCTCCTTTACAGTCTTGCACCTTTACGTGCATAATTAAAAAAAAAAATATTAAGAACCCTGTGGCTGCCTACAAAGATGTAGATGAACTGTGTGCCTCATTTGTGCCGCATGTACAGCTGAAAATCCCTTTTTAATTTGCTCTGCCACAGTTAAATACGAGTGCTCATACAGCATATAACATCTTTTACGGCAGTCAGACAAAAATATAATTTGGATAAAAGAAGTACAGAAACAAATTTCCACCCAAATCTCAGCGCAAACAAAACCCCACTCCTAGTTCATGGCACGTAATCAAGGTTTTATTAATTCTAAATCAGCATGGATGCATAGAGGCATAATGCAACCACTGGCTAAAAATGACTTTTTTAGTGAATTAACAACATAAGAACAGTACGTTACTGAAAAGACAAATGCCCAAGGAAGCAAATGAAAACTTAAGATGCAGAAAACTGCAGCCTCTAGCTGTTGTGATATGTGCCCAACAGAAACCTGACAATATCCACAAGCCCCCCCAGGAGTGACAGGATCTTGGTTAAAATAAACTGGGACCATCTCCTCCGCTGCCACCCTCACCCCGCAGCTGGACACACGATGTCCTCCAGATGTGTCAACCACGAGAGCTGGAGCTGGCTGCTACGCCCGTCCTCACCATGGGTGCTGTCACCCTGCCCGGGACACACACCCCAGGGTGCTGCCCCATCCCCTGGGACTGGGACCCGACAGCCTTCTTCTCCATTTTCACCCAGCCACGATCGTCTTGCTTCAGAGTGGTCAAATGAGAGGAAATTCAGACTGACAGCAACCAAATTACCTAGTCTCAAAGTACTAAGAAAGAACCGCCCCTTTTTGGGTAATTTTCTGTTTCCTTACACCTCCAAGGCTGTGGAGCGGTCCTGCACAGGAGGACATTCATGGTAGCAGCAAGGTGGGGTTCGTAATCGGTGTTTTTCTTCCAAACCTCACAAGATTCTTTGGCTTTTTGAATATTCCTGCAACAAATTCTATTTCTTTCCAATGTTTTAGAGTTAAGATGCAATTACCTTTGGCTGTGCAGGGTGTCATCTGAGCAACGCCCCAGGGGTATTTCACCCCTACCAGGTAATCCACCCCGTGTGAGGGCTGGGAGCTGGAAGAGGGGAGATGGAGATGAGATGTGAGGAAGAAATGTTTTCCTGTGCGGGGGGTGAGGCAGTGGCCCAGGGTGCCCAGAGAAGCTGTGGATGCCCCATCCCTGGAGGGGTTCAAGGCCAGGCTGGATGAGGCTTTGGGCAACCTGGGCTAGTGGGAGGGGTCCCTGCCCATGGCAGGGGGTGGCACTGGATGGGCTTTAAGGTCCCTTCCCACCCAAACCATTCTGTGATTAAAATTTGCTAATTTTGGAGACACAAAAGAGCGAGAACAATTTTTCATTACACAGGTTATAGGTTATCTTGTGAAATTATTAGGCATTAAGACGAAAATAAAGCTTAAGAGGGAGTTAATCACATAGTACATAATTAAGTTGTGGAATTCGTTCCCACACAGACTATTGCAGAAACCAAATCATAAGTAGTTTCAGAAGGCCTAGACATAGGAAAAATAGATCCACGGATGGATATTAAACAGGGTACAGCTGCCTGTAAATTCCAAGCAGCTGTGAAGAAATGCTAACGGAAAGATCTCCCAGTTTTATTTTGGTTCTCACAGCCTTTTCCTAAACTTTTTTTACTGCTTTCTAATGGAGAATGTATCCTCTGCAGGATATTTGTTAGAAATATCCCTCCAAAGATATTTTCTCGTGTCCAGTTGTTCCCATGGCCGGTCTCCACTGACCCTGGCTGTGCATCGTTCCGGCCGTGCGCACCGACGTCTCCATGCTTTGTGTGCATGTTTCTGTTTGGGCTGCATAAACTACAGTTTCCCATTTAAAAAAGGAAAATAAAGACTTTTCCTATACATTGGTGACTTAGTGCATTCGGCAGCTTTGCTTTCTAGTCCATAGTGAATTTTATTTTTTCCAACTGTGGCAATTGACAGGTTTTTGAGTGAAAAATGTCACATAGAATCATAGAATCATAGAATCA
>NW_010138294.1:0-1645 GCF_000699245.1 Pterocles gutturalis
GGCTCCGAGCCAAGGGCTAACCCACCACAGCATGAAAATCTAAATGAATGGGAAACTGGTGCACTGAAATATTTGAACCAGTGTGTCTTAGATTTTTTTTTTTTCTTCCCTCAAGGCTATTTACTTGAACTGTGTGCTTGGATGAATGCAACATGAATATTAATCCAAGGGAAGTGTTGTAGCAGCCTGAGAAATCAATTCATGGAAACTTATTCCGACCGTTATGGTGAACCTTTATTGCACAGTTCTATTCCTTTATATACTCTTATTCCCCTGATCATGCACTAGTTACATTTCTTCATTGTTTAGAGATAGAAAAGCATGCGGCTATACTAATACAGTGATTGGTTCTCCTGTACTTATCACATGCAGTCCACACAGCTTCTGTGGTATGTCTTCATTCTGCTTTTCTGCATATACCCACTTCTTTCTTTCTTTAAGTTGTTATCTCTTCAAGGGCAAAGCTGTGTAGCAAAGTCATAGCTGCCTGCATCCCAACCATCCCCCACAAGGAAGTACTGGTCAAATTTTAAACACAAAACTATCTTTCTAGTAGTGTACAATCTGAAAGTACTTCTAGTAGCCTAGGAAGACTTTTTTTTCTATTTGCTTATTTGGGTCAACAACACAACTACTGCAATTTTAAGGATTAAGGACCAGAAGGCCAAAACATCAGTTTATTGGTTTAATTTTTCTTATTTTTGCTTAGCAGCATTGCTGTCATAAATCCTTTTATCATTTGAGTAAGCTGAATCAACCTGGACTGTTGAGTAGAACAGACTAGAATCTTTTACCTGTTGTAGTTACAGCACACCTATGCAATTTCATCTGTAGTAAATTATGGTTTTGGTGAGAAGGACTCCTGTTTAGTTCTGGTGCACTTGAAACTCCAGTCCTTGGAGGCTGTGGTCCTTGTTTTGCAGCTGAGTGTTAGATTTAGCAGTGGGAAATCAATCACTTTGTTCTTTACTGTCTTTCATCTTGCACCACTTGTCCAATTTATCATAGTCATACTGACTTTGTCCTTCAGAGTACTTTGCTACTTCTTCATCCTGGTGTCATCTACATACCTCCTCTTTCCATGTGTTTTATATAAGTATTATTTATTCTTTCCTCAAAGTCATTGGGAGATGCCGAAAAGAGCCCAGCTACGGACACACAGGTGCTTAGCAATGGAAGTGCTTTTCCAAGTCTGTCAATGATTATTGCTAATGTGTTTTGTTGCAACTAGTCATGAATTATATCCATGCTTGTGCATATAGTCTCCCAAACTGGTGTTTTCAATTCCATCACAGTTGAACAATACCATGCCTGTATAATGCTAATGGAGCCCCTCAAGTCAGAGCACTTGATTCATAAAGTCCCTCATACTTGCCCTTTCAACAGTGATATGTCTGTCTAACATTGGAAGTTATTTAAACTATGTAAAGTGAAGACTCTCTGTTAAATGCACTAGTCTAAACAAGGTATAAGCTGACCAGCAACTGAAGTCTAATATTTCACAAGCCATTTACACCTGCATGAGATTTTTTCTTTGAACTCAAAGTAGGTTCCAATGATTCCAAATGGTGCTAAGGGAATACACAGTTAAACAAAATTTTGTTTTTGTTGAGTCCATGCAGGACATGGGGTGGGCTAGGAAAAT
>NW_010138295.1:0-7647 GCF_000699245.1 Pterocles gutturalis
TCCCTTCCCCTGGGACTGACGGGTTCAGGCTCCATGGGAAGGGCTGGCGGCTCCTCAGCCCTAGGGACCATTTTTTCCAATGTGGCAACTGCTGTGTTTTAATGCTCTTTAGTATCTTAATTATTCTTTACAACTCTTGTGCTTCACCCTGAAGTCTCGGTTCTAGAGGTTGTCACTTTTTTTAATAAATCCTTCGAGAGCTGGTAGCTTTGTGTGCTGCTTGTTATAGGATAGGATACAAATACCCCAAATAGTTAGAGATATGGGGTAGTTACAGATTTTTGAAAGTAAACCTGCAAGTACTTCTGCAACAGTTTCAGAAACTTCTAGAGGGCTGGTGTGTGAACTCAGCCTGTGTCTGGAGCTGTAGTCTGGGTACATAAGAATTGGGATGGGGAAGATTCCTGCCTTCAGTCCAGATCAGTGCTGGGAACGCTCCAACAGCTTACAGTTTAATTTCCATAAACTGGAGAAGACGGCATCCACCCTCTTCTTTTAATAGAGGTGTGGTCCGTAAGGCAGCAGGTCCCGGCATGCAGCTTGGGTGAAAGTGTAACGCTGCACAGTCTTGGCAGTTGTCAACTCCAGAAGCTTTACCTGTATGTAAAAATATTCTATACTAAGCTGTGTCTGCACGAAGAAGTATAAAAGGAAGAGGGAGAAAGGGCAACAGCTTAAAACCCTAGATGCTTTTGGGAGCCTGTAGATTATTAAAACCAAATGCTGCATTGTGAGTAGAGCAGTAATGCTGTTGCTTGCTGATGAGTTTCAAAAACTGTTCAGGCAAGATGAACAGGATGGTGAAAGCTCCGAGGAAGGCTTCTCCTCAATTTGAACAATTAAGTGAAATTTCTTAGCTGAGTCTTTTTCAGTCCTGATAGTGTATCCACAGAGAGGAAAAAAAGTGTTGTGAGAATTGTCTTGTTGCCTGTGGTTCTCTGTTATTGTAATTAAATCTCACTGTGTAGTTTGAGTATTGATTTTTCTTTCTGTTTTTGTTTTGCTAACCCCAACAGGAAGGCTTTGTCCCTGTTTTCACAAAACAGTTTGCTTGCTTTGTTTATTGATGTTTATTCCTTGCAATAGGAAGTGAACTGATACTAGATGGGATGATTATGTCTCATTTGCTTTCCCCTGCATGCAAATCTGTCAAGAGGGTAGTAGGTTTGTGTGTTTTTGGAACAGGTCATCTTGAAAAGCTGCTGGTGATCTCAATTGTGCCAAATATTTAAAAATAATACAGCTGATCTGTGCTTTGCATGTGCTGCTTCAATTTGCTCTACCATTCAGTAAGATATGGGTTTTAGAAACTCGTATGGCACAGAAATTTGCTTTTAGTTTTGATTTTGCAAAGCCAATAGGCTTTTTTTCTGTTTTGTTTCATTTTGCTGTCTTCAACAAGCAAAGAGGCCATGCCAGCCTTCCCTCTGCAGCTCTTCAAATAACTCTGTGTAGGAAGTGGAGGGTCACAGAGTGCAGTTTCTCTATATGTGAACAGCACAGGTCAGAGGCAGCATTTGTTTCGTGGATCACTGTCATTGGGAGCATGTAGAACTTCCTGAGTTCAGGGGGTTTCTCTCCTCTAGAAGCTGCCTGAGAGCTGAGAGCAGTGTAGACAAGCCCACGTCTGCAGTGGTGGACAGTGACAAAGCCGTGGTCATGTGCAGCTCTGCAGCACAGCCTGGGGCTGGCTGACGTTTTAAGAAGGTGGTGTGGTCTGACAAGTCTGTGGGTTCCAGCATCTGCTTTCTTTTTAATAAGCCGGAGGCCAAGGCTGCTTGATTGAGAAGCATACTACTTGTTGAAACCTTATTTTTTTTTCCTACCTTAGCCAACTGGTATTTTGCAGGGGTTTAGCTCTTGCTAAATAAACAGTCCTCTGTTAAAGTTTAGGAGCTGCCCTGCTACCTGTTTTGAGCTCAGAGGTACTCAGTGTATGCACTCTGCAACTTTGAATTTTTTAATAGCATTATTTTTTTCTTTAAGATTTGTAATACTCAGTGAGAAATGAGCATGGCTTCTCCAGATGTCTGGTGATTTGAACTCTTTGCAAGTGAGATCTGGTTTACTGGAATCATGCAGGTTTTTAGGTTGGGTGTTTGTGGGTTGGTTTTTTTTTGTGCTGGTAACTATCTTCAGATGCCAGCAGCTGAGAACTGTTGGAGTTCTGTAAAGTCTTTGCATATGCCTTTTGCACAGGTCTTCTATTAAGAAGAACTTGCAAGTTATACATAATCAAAATAATTAGCTTAAATAACTTCTACCTGGAGAGATTTAATAGATAATCACCCTGGTGAAGTTGAATTTCCTCTTTGTGCCCTAGCAGACTTCTTTTTGGGGGGAAGGGAGAGGAAGGGACGTTAACAGCAGAGATGCAGAGATAACACTGTTGAGGCATTCAGGTCCCCAGGTTCCCTTGGGTGGGTGTGCAGGAATGGGTTTGTTATGATTCTTGTTTGAAGCACTGTGAAAAATGCACAGAGTGTGATCAGGGTGCAAACAATCATTTAAGAAAAGCTGGATGAAGTGCTACTCAAAGCACTTAGAGAAATGTTTCATGGAACATTTTGTCAAAAGGTAGGACTTCAGAAGGGTACGTGTCCTTCCTGTTGCATGTGGAACAAGCCCATTTTGGATGGCAGGACAGAACAATGGTTCCCAACTCCCCTGTTTGGTTTAGGCTTCTGTTAAACTGATAACTGATGATAACACAAGCTTTATAGCACCAAACCCTGGGCTGATTGTCTAAGTAGTCCAAACTCCACTGCCGTTCAGCATGGCACAATGAATGGGAGGTAGGCAGTGATGTTAAGCATGATGTGCAAGTGGAATTCAATAGAGTTGTTTAGAGCAGTGTTCTGAGTACTTGTTAATGAGCAGGACAGACTCATTTTTGGATCTTTCCTCAGCAGATGTAAGTCTACTGATCATAAACTTGCTTTTAGTTATTACTCTTTTATGACCTTTTAGAACAGACCACAGTTCAAAAGCTACTACTTGAGAGTTTGCTGAGGGCTGGAGGAAGGAGGGGACACAAAACCCCATGTGCTGCTACAAGAAGCACATTGAGTCTTGGAGTGAGTGCAGGCTGCTTGATCAGACCTTCAAGGAGAGTACTGAGATGAATAGCCAAGGTGGATGGTACTAAATTATCCACTGAGAAGAGATCAGAGCTGGAGTGAAAATGCAATAAACAGGTGAAATATTGTTATGTTACCTGACACCCAAGATGACTTTATTCAAAGATCCTGCTGTCTGTCTTTGTCGTAGGTGTGGGCAAGAGCAGTTTGCTGTTGCGTTTTGCAGATAATACCTTCTCAGGTGAGTGTTTTGTTTACTTGAGTAAATTAAATGATCATGGTCTGCTCCAGTGCCGTTGGTTGGCAAGGAGTTGTTGTTCTTCTGCATTTACCCGCTGATAGCTGTACTAGGAATACGTTCTGTTGGTAACTTTGCTCCTCTTGGTATGAGACTACACAATCCATCCTGTCTGATCTTCACTTGCGACTAAAAGTACAACAGTATTTAAATACTGACATGGTTCCAGAAATACCTTAGGTTTTTTAGCCTTGGCTGTACTCTGTGCAGACTTCCCATTGGCCATTTGGGATTTCAATTGATTGAATGTTGTGGCTAAACCACTTACATTTGTGACCTAACTAATTTATTGGGAGGAAACTCTTGGAACAGACTGTATTCAAAATAAGTGATTGCAGGAGCATTTAAAGCAAAGCTTTGTCTCAAAAGCTTCACAAGTGAAATACTTGCATAGTTATTGACCATTTCATGAGATATTTGGGTGCTTACTCTTGGCCACCAGTGTGGTAGAAGAATAATTTTATTTTGTAACACTGAGTTTTAAATTTTAAGAGTGACATGGGACAAGTGGCTTTATGGCTACAAAAAAAGCTATTAGCTGCAGATAAAAATATGCAGATCAGCATGACCTGATAGGGCATTTTAAAAGATCAGAAGCTAAGGGGAACCTTGTTCCTCCCATCCAGTCTGAGCCTCTGCTGCAAAATAACATTCCTAAGTGTGCTTTAACCAAGACTTAGGTTCTCACTTATCTGTGCTTTCCCTTCAGGCAGCTACATTACCACAATTGGAGTGGATTTTAAAATCCGGACAGTTGAGATCAATGGAGAGAAGGTGAAGCTACAGATCTGGGACACAGCTGGACAGGAGCGCTTCCGGACTATTACGTCAACGTGAGTATAACTGGGCGTAGTGACACGTAGCTTACTGTATGGATCTTGCAGTTCAGAGTTGTGGTTTAGATGTTGCAGTTGATCAGCTAATGGTAGCTTTGCTGTCTGTACAGTGGGACTTCTCTCAGCTGTTTTAGAACTGATAGCGGTGGTGATGTCGTGGCTAGGTTTGAGACTGGGATTTCATATTTCCTCACTCTTCTATGTATTTCCATTATGGTTTTGTCTAATTCCTCTGCTGCTAGTTTCTAAGTGGTGGAACTGGAGTTATTTCACTGTTCTGCATAGAAAGTAGAAAACTTGTCTCTGAAGCCTGTCCAAGAAGGTCATCTTCTTACTGAATGTATTGCAGAAGAGGAGTGCAAACCCTCCGCCAGTGTCCTATAACTCATGAATAGCTTTGTGATTGAAGAATAGGATTTCTGATATTGAGTTTTCTTTCAGGACAAATGCATTTTAGCAGCTGTCTTTGTATGGTTCTGTTGAAGCAGACGCCCACATGAAGTTAACCTTTTCCTTGGTTACAGTTCAGTTTCATGCTCATTGTCCTTTTGAGCAGCGTGTGTACAGCTTTTCCTGTTCCTGAAGAAACCACACCCAGAGCTGCAGCAGTGGGAACTCAGAGTAAAATGTGTTTGTAAACTGATTGCAGTGAAGGTGGGACTGCTCACTGTGCCACTAGGGGAACAGGAAGAAATACACTTGGGACTTTTGTTTCCTTTGGATATTAAAAAAAAAAAGTAATTCTTGAAAGCCCTAGGTGTTTCACTGGTGTTTCATGACTGACTGGCTCCTGTTTGGGAGGAGGATTGTTTTCAGATGATGTGTTGGTTAACTTCCTCAGACATAAAAATAGAGAGATTGGTGTGTGTGCGTTACATCTAAACAGCTAGAAATGGCAAAATTGAACCTGCGTGCACCACGCCTTTCCTCAGCGCTTCTATATGGATATTACTGGATTATTTCCATTGTTTCTGAAGTGTTTAGCTTGAACAAACTCGGTTGCCCCTTGTAGGGTTCCTGTGTGTGACATCACTTCTTGTTTCAGTGCTGCAGGCAGTGGGGCAGGAAGCGGTGAGGGGGAGGCCGCAATGTGCTGCTGCGGCTCCTGTCAGCTGTGCGCGTAGCCGAGTCACCGAGTGCAAGTCAGCAAATGGCCTTCCTGTTTTCAGATTCCCTGACAGGGCTCGGAGCTGCGTTAATGAGCGTTGGTTCATGGGGCTGATGCCAGCTAGTTTAGAAAGCTGTGGTATCCGGCGCTGAATGGGGAACACCAGGAAAGGAGCTTCCTTTTGTGAACAGCAATAGCTGCAGATTGGACTTTGCGTTGTGTTTTATGAAAATTTTTTTTTCTTTGCTTAACATTTAAAATAGATAAGCTGAAATGGTTGGAGCGCATTTGTGCTGTGACCTGTTTGAACTCTGCTACTACTTTCTTTTGCATAGCTTGTGCCAAAGTGAGGTATATTTTCCTTTTGGGGAAGTGAAGGCCCCAGTTTTCCTGCCTCAGCTGTGGTAAAGTAGTTAGAGTCTTCCAGAATGATTTGAATTTTGTGCAACTTTAAGCAAAGAAGTTCCTATGTCTCAGTGCATTTGAAGTGTGGGGGAAAACACTTGGGGAATGGTGGATACAGTGTCATGAGGGCTCCTCTTGCTGCTCGGTTGGCTAGCTGGGACTGTCTGGCGTTCACTGATATTGTTCAAGAGGCACTCTGGACCTAAACATATTACCTATAAAAACAGGAGATAAGATTTGGATTTTAGAAATACTTCTACTTTTTTTTTTTATTGTCAAGGTAATACTGTACATGATTTGCTTATCCCAAACTGAGTGACAAATCGAGTTACCATGCTCGTATTTACGAAAGGGCTTGGCTATCGAATGATGGGTGGAGTGCGAGGGCACTGTCAACAGTGTGTGGTCGTCTTTGTCTAGTCTTTGACTAGACTGAAGTTTAGATTGAAGCTAAGAATATAAAAAGGTGTTCCTTCAGTATTACTGTAGGCCAGGAAGTCCCTTTACAGTTTAAGGTTGAGTTTAGATTGATGTTGAGCCAAGCCTGGCAAACAAGCCTGAAATCAGAGTCCATCTGGTAATCATAGTAATAGGCTGGAAGTACTGCTGCGTAGACCTAGAATTGCAAAATGGTAGAGGTGGTAGGAAGCTAATAGTGGAAAATTGGGAAACATTAAAAGGTTGTTCTATTTTCATTTCACTTGGCTACAGCTACAGAAGCTGAAAAACAGAATAAAACTATTAAGGAACAGAAAACTGAAAGTTGATCTGGAGTATTCTACAGAAACTCAAGAAAACTAAACTAGATAAGAACTTCAGACTGGGAAGTATAGAAGACAGCAGCTGTTTTTGCTGTGTATTTAATGTGGAAATACTGGGATAGCTGGTGCTTAGGGGGAGGAGAGGCCAAGCTGTGTGAATTTGGTTGGCATGGAACATCATCCACACTCTAAATTTGATTTAAATTCACCAGGGATGTAGCATGCTGGAACTCAGCTGTATTAGCAGGAATACTTAAGATGCATGAAAAACCAGTTCCTGGACTTGATTTGCTCTTGTAGGTAGGATGGCTTTGTCCTGGTTAAGGACTGGGGTTTGGGGATTTAAGGTTTACGTAAGAGTTGTGAGATGGTAGCTCAGGCTGGATAGTGGTAGCAGAGGGACCTTCGGCCGTACATTTGTGTGGAATGGCATGGTTGAGAGAGGGAAAGCTTTTTGAGGTGACAGAATTGCTGTGTCTTGTAAACCAGATATGATGGTCGAAAGACCAGTCAACTGACCTGTGGCAATAGGTACACTTCCAGGAACCTGAAAAAAAGCTTGAGTATGAAAAGAGATTATTAGAAGTCTCTGGCATTGGTTAGAATTCTAGATGAATGAAAAACAGGAAACATGTACACTACAAACTAGTGAAATCTTAACAAAGATTCTAGATTAAGCAGTAACATATCTTTCACATTGGCAGTTACTTTTTTGTTTTTTTCTGGAAAAATGAACATATATGCACTACTGAACTGATGCAGTCAATAATACTTTAGAAAGCCTTTAGATCTAGGTAACTTTTCCAACCATACGAAGATAGTTGGCTACTAGCAAACATCCAAGGGCATACCCAGGTCAGGTTTGGTTGTCTTTCACCTCAACGGGATACTTTCGTGCACACTCTAGACATGAATAACTGTTCTGTAACTTTCTTTTTTTTTTTTTTCTGTATTTCGTTAATCATTTATTACTAGGAGTAGTAGGTACTGGCTTTTGAAGTTTGTAGGGTGAGCCTGCCTACCATATAGAGGACAGCTAGCATGGATCATTTAGTCCTTGAATGGGAGGCTGTGATTGAGAAATTAATTTCTCTCTGCTCTCATTTCTGTGGTCTCCATCTTCCCTAAAATGTGGATGGGAAGAAGATAAGGCATTCTT
>NW_010138295.1:7665-20707 GCF_000699245.1 Pterocles gutturalis
CTGGTTGCCAAAAGCACAAAATTTACACCTACTCCTCCCTGAATGCCAAAAGCCCCATCTGTTCTCTACTTGCCAAAGCCTACAACTTGTTATGAAAGCAATTCTGCACTGCATCATTCTGAAATTTGAAGTATGGGGTAGGATAAATCAGATTTTATTTTCTAGTCCTGTTCTGCATTTGGGGTTGGAGGCTCTTTGCTGTACTTGTTGAGCCTAAAATGTTATCTGGGACACAAGGCTGTATCTAACAAATGATAGAAAATAGCATGACTAGCTTTTTGAGAAAAATGTGTGTTATGGGGCTTAAGAGTTGGAGAATAGAAGGTAGTCATGGTCTTACCGCTCGGGCTGCTAAAAGGTAACGTCAGCCAATGGAGAAAATGACATTTTAGTGTAGATGAGGGGCTGGCAACCTTTCTAGAACGATGTGCCAGACCATTTTCCCTTCTAAAAATAGAAGCAGTGTGTGCTGGTAGGAACTCAGCAGGAGTCAGAGGTTGCTGTCTTGCACAAAGGAAGAGATTTCTGACGAGGTGGTTGGCAATATGAGTGCTGTGTGGCAGGAGCTCCCAGCTCCTGCAGAGTGCTGGAGCGGTCTGTGCTGCTTGGTCCAGCCCACAGTCCTCATCCTAGGAGCAAACGGCGACTGTGCTGACGACGTGTCAGGAGTGGGATCTGTATGTGCGGGATGTGTGTTATTTTATTCCCCAACATCATATGCTTTGCTCAGAAGAAAACCTAGGGGCGTGGGCAAGGTAGGAGCAGGAGGGTGCTCCGTTGGGTCCTCTGGTTGGGATGATGGGGACGCCAGGCGTGGTTTTCTGGTGTGCACAGCAGAACGAAGCAGCTCTGCGTAGGTGCCACTGAACCAGCATTTCTGTAAAGGCTGAACGTTGGCTTTGCAAATGTAGTGCTCGGTGCTGGGGAGGAGGTGGTGGGTCAGCCTAAGGGTTGCTGAATTAAAAGGCTGTTAGGTGATATGGGAGAGTTTGAAGATAATGAGGTTGTTGTTCAGATGTAGAGAAAACCAGCATGTTGATAGGATTGGAGATCTTTCCGCAAAACAGTATTCATCCAAAACTGTGTGCAGGACATGTTGGTGGCAGGAGAAGATGGATTATTTTTGCAATGTATGGATCCAGGCTGTGGACTACTTTTTCCTCTAAAGGTTCTATGAAATAAAGTTGAGCTTGTTGTAACAAAGTAAAGCACAAATGCCGTGCTGTAGCAAGTTTTAAAGCTATTAAAGGAAACAGTTGCAAATGGACTAGAGTATTTGAAAGTCCAGGATCTCTTCTGGGCTGGGAATAAATCATTCTTCCTTGAGTTAATTCTTGCCAAGGAAAGTGAATGTACAGCATAAATTACTGGTAAAACGTGGCATGGAAGAAATATTTGACTGTCTTCTGAAAGCACCCCGATGAGCAATAGGAGCAGGCTCTCCTGCTTCTGTAGAGCGTGTACCGTATCATAGAGGAGAACTGATACCCGGTGAGTATCAGTGCGAAGTGATCACGAGAGGAATGGAGCGGGGGGAGATGCGTGCACCCTGTATGTGATGTATGTGTCTGTGGCAGGTCTGTCCTGATGGCTTGCAAGGGCAGGTGGCTGCTGTTGCAGAAGGGATGATGCGGCTCAAGGTGGGGAAGAGAGAGTGACTTGCTCAAATGCATCAGTACCAAAAGTGAGCCAAAGCATTGAGATCTTCTGTAAGGCAGTGAATTTAGATGAGATTAAAAGGCTTTGAGTTCAAAGGTGTATTCACTGAGTTGGAATAAATTATCAAAGAGAAGCGGAGTGGTCACAGTGCACATCTTTGAAGGGCAGTGGAAGGGACAGTGCAGCAAGAGGTGCTTATGGTAAGAGACCAAGCTCTAGAAATGCTGTCACAATGTAAGGGAAAATCCTTGATTTTGGTATGCTAAAGTCTTGAATATGTTTTATCAAAGATCTTAATATTGATCATAAGAAAGAGAATTAAATGGAAGAGAAAGAATAAAGCTACCCAAAATACAAAAACTGGATGCTGGCAAAGACCTCACTGTTAGCTGTTTCATTTACTTCCCCCCCACCTAGTTTGCAGTAAATACCTCGTAGCCCTGAGAAGGTGGAGCTTGCTTTTTGGGGTTTTTTTTATATAGCATTCTCATGGTGTGCATACTGCCTGCCTTTAGTAGGTTTATGCAGGTGATAATGTTGGAACTTGGATTCAGTATTTCTCTTGCATATCAGAATTGCGCATCACCTTTTAAAGGTGCTGGTTGCCCAAGATTCACAGGAATAAACTGAAATGAAGCTTATTTTTGATGGCTAAAGGTAGCAGAGTGCATTGAACGCACATATGGAGTCGATCTGATGAGTAGGAAGGTGTGATCAGAACACAGTCGCTCACCAAGGCAGAAATTTTTGCGAGCTCAAGAGAACTGTGACTGAGGGTTGAGTATATTTGCAGATCTGCTGAAATCTTAGTCGGTAAGTGATCTTTCAGAGATAACAAAATTACTGCAAAAACTTGATGTGCCTTGTACAATGGGAAGGTTCACGACACAGGCAGTTCTGAGGATGTAGTGGGGGCACCGCTACCTTTGCTTATGGAGCTGGGAGACAGTATTCATCTCTGAAGGTCCTGACAACCTGAACAAGGAAGTAAACAGCAGTCTTTAGACTTTGAAACCTACTTGTATAGACTCAATGAGCAGGGAACTCTGCAGGTTTAGAGGAATAGCATGTGATCTAGCTGTTGTGAAAGAATTAAATGAGTCCCAGTGGTTAAGAAAATGGGGACACTTGATTGCTGTAACATGGGGATGTGTTACGAGTCTTGTAGAAGCAAAGTGAAAGAGAGAGAGCTGAGAAGCTTGAGTTAACATTTATTGTCTTTTCCTGCTTCACAGGTATTACAGAGGAACACATGGGGTCATTGTTGTCTATGATGTAACCAGTGCAGAGTCTTTTGTGAATGTAAAACGGTGGTTGCATGAAATTAATCAGAATTGTGATGATGTCTGCCGGATACTAGGTAAGTTTCTGACCAGAGAGTTACAACGTTTTGTGTAGTTGGCTGACCTGCTGAAGTTCCAAACTGACTTTTTTTTTTTTTTTTCCTTTTTTAGTGGGCAATAAGAATGATGACCCAGAGCGAAAAGTGGTAGAAACAGAAGATGCCTACAAATTTGCTGGGCAGATGGAGATCCAGTTGTTCGAGACGAGCGCCAAAGAAAATATTAATGTGGAAGAGGTAGTATAATGTGCAGAAGAGTATAGATAGAATGACTTGGGTATAATAGCTTGGGAAAAAATAAGAATTACATTCTTCCCATTGAGGTAGAATGATAAAATTCTGTGTACAAGTTGCAAGTGAGTAGGTAAAATGTCAAGAAAGGACAGCCAGGTGTGCTTGTAAGAGTTGGGGAAGCAAAATGAAGGAGCCCACGTTGCATTTTCACTAGTTTTACAGTGCTAACATATTGGGCATGTTCTCAGGAAAGACTTGTCACTAGGGAGGATGCTTGTAGGAAGGAGGACTGACCAATCTTCACTCCTGGCCACAGTTGCCAAACTGATGTATTTTTATTTACTGGTTTGGGAAAGGGGATAAAGGGGTTATTGATTTAGCTTGGGAGTAGGTGGGGAAGATACTGGATTTCTGCTTGTCCCATAGTGGGCTGGGCAAGATCTCCGAGCCATTATTGAAATACCTAGAAAAGTGGATGCTGTTCTTTTGAACCAACTCCCACAAAAGCTAGCCTGAGTTCCTGGGTGGTCTGAACTTGCTTGTTTCTCTTGCAGATGTTTAATTGCATTACAGAACTAGTTCTGCGAGCAAAGAAAGAAAACTTAGCAAAGCAGCAACAGCAGCAACAGAATGATGTGGTGAAGCTAACGAAGAACAGTAAAAGGAAGAAGCGGTGCTGCTAATGCCCTTTCCCTGCTGCAGAGACTTTGCTCTCAGACAGATCAGCCCCTCCAGCTAGACTCGGGCAATTCCACTGGGGCAGGCTTTGGGAGGACTTTCTCAGTTTTGTGCCGTTATTTAAAGATTATTTTTTCTCCATGTTTTCTATCAAGAGGCGCTGGCACCTTACCACTTCAGTGCCAAGAAGGTATCAGATGGAATCTTGCCCCCCTCTCCTACCCTGCTCATTCCAGTGCGCCTTGTAGACAAGAAAGGACGTTGCCTACCAAGTGGACTAATTAACCCAAGAGTTTGTATATAATGTATATTGCTTTAACCAGCCTCGCCTCCCTGTTGTCGCTTTGGCTTATGCCTTCTTAATGTCAACCAATCATGGACTGCAGAGTTCATCTTTTTAAAGAAATAGTGCAAAGTTCTTAATTCGAGTTGGCCCCAGGCTGGCAGCAGCTGCTTCCTGGGGGCTTCGGCTTCATTTCTGTTGGGCTCCAGGCTGGTGACTGGTGCCCCTGGGGCCTGTGGCTTCACCTGGAGTTCCAGGCTTTTACTGGGGCTCAGGCTTTGTTTTTCTAGGTACCAGGATTGCAGGTGTTCTGCTGGAGCCTGGGGTTTCACTTCACCAGCCCCTGGGCTGGCAGCTGGTGCTGCTGCTGGGGCCTTGAATTTCAGTTTGCCGTGATCCAGGTGTGTGGCTGGGTCCTTGAGTTTCACCTTCTTGTGCTGCAGCCCAGCTGTACCTGTGCTCTCCTTTAGTTTGTATCAAGATACTGAAAAACAAACCAACCTGCAGAAGTGGGATTTATTTGGATAAAACTTTTTTTTAAAAAAGCAAAGTTTAACTCGACCTCTGCTTCTGGTTCTGCCAGGGTCCTAAGTGAGGGTCCATTTGTTTTGAGAACAACAAAAACCATGTGATTCTGCCAAAAACCCCCAAACTTCTCCTCGTTGCCCTGTCTACAAACAGGCAATCTGAACTTGAATGTGAATTTTGGTGGCAAAGCTTTTGATTTTGAGAGAGAAAAGGCATGAAAATAAATCCAGCTGTTTTGGATTGATGTCTGAATGCGAAAGCTGCTGCAGGATCATTCCCAGGCTTCTTCTGTTAGAAACGAGGACTGATGTTTAACGTAAAGAAATGGAGAGCTTGCTTGCTTGGGTTGTGTGGTGGTGGAGGATCACCTTTGGCAACAAACTGGTCTCACTATGCTCAGCAACGTTTTCCTGGCCCTTGTCGGCCTTTCTGGGAAAACAAGGGCTCAGTTCATCAGCCTGAATAGATGTAGTTAAAGGTGGAGAGTGTCCGTGTGTGTAACTAAAATATCAAATGTCTGGGCTGAAAGTACATGCTCAGCACCTGAATAATTGCTGAAATAATAATAAAAAAAGAATTTTTCCTTAAAATGACTAAAAGGTGTGGAGGGTATGACTCCCTTGAAGACTGTGAAGGTGAACATACTCAGTTTGTCGGGAAGGGGCTCTATGGAATTGCTGGTGTTGGTTTGGTAGGATGTGATTCACCAATGTCCGTGAGCTTTGAATCGGCCCACTTCTCCCTTCCGCCCCCTCCCCCAGGAGAGGCTAAATTTTAGTCACTTATTTTGCCTGCATTTTTTTAGATTTTATGGGTTGTGGTAAGAGCCCTAATCATACAATCACATCACAATCAATCACTTTAAAGACTTTTTAAAAAAATGCAAACGATGAATGTGTAACACGTGTTTTTTTTTAATCAGTTCAGGTGCTGGGAGTATGTATCCAGCTGCCTTCACCCGTCTCTTTTCTTCACATATCTTTCATTGGTCACCCAAGAATAAGAATGAGCTGGGATGCTACTGCTGGTGTGAGCTCTGATAATTGTCAGACTTGAGTGGCCACAGAAAGCGGTGGGTTAAGTGACACGGGCCCATCCTGTCTGCTTTCTGATGTGGAATGTGGTGTGTGCACAAGGAAGAGCTGGGTCAGTCCTCAGAGCCTTCCTGTCGAAATGAAGCTGTCCTGTGACGGTTACCACTTCCAGATTGAAGGGCCCCAGCTGCGTTACTTTGGGACTCTTGTGGTAGCATGTGTGCAGATCTAGAAGGGAGTAACTTCATACAGGCAGAAGTAAAGAAAGTGTCTGAATTTACTGGAAATGATGCAATAAAATGAGGAAATGGTGCACCCATGCCTGGAGTGTTCTTTTATATGGAAAGATTGGTCCTCTTTGAGGCCAGGTCTTTGTGGCCGTGGTTTGAACTCTGCTAATCCAAGTGTCCAACTTCCTGGCTTGAAGTAGGATTTTTTTTTTTAAATTTTTTCTAGAGCTGGCTGTAGAAGAGCAGTTCTCTCTTTGCTCTTGCCAGTGATAATTCAATTGGAAGGGGTGGGGACTGTGTCTCTAGTGGTGCTGATGTGAAGTTTCCTAAATGTTGAGCAATGGAATGTCTAACTGGTTTGCTAGGATTATTTCTGTAATGAAAGTTTCTAATTATGCTTTTTAAATAATTTTAAAAAACTAAAAATAAAGGTTACAAGCTGCCAAATCTTTTTCGAGGCTCTGTTTCCTCTGCTGTCCAGCATCTGGAGGTGGAGGGTGGCAAGCCAGGGGTGAGCTTTTGTGCTGTATGTGGAGGGTTTTTTTTCCTGGGAGGGGATATTGGCAAAACCACAATTAATGCTTTCAAATGTTTAGTTGCTATTCTAGTTTTAAATGTGAATGAAAGAGTAAGCTGGAACTTGTAACCTTATTTCTGCAGGAAAGTGAGATGCTTGTGATTTTACTACAGTATTTTGTCTTTCTGTTCAACAAGAAGTGTTGAGTGAGCTTTGAAACCTTCTCAAAGGCACCAGGGGTCAGACCCTGAGCTGATTAAAAAGCATCTGGAGTCTCTCCTTGCTTTTCCAGGACACGAACGTATGTTTTTCTGTGTAGGAACTACACAGCCGTCGCCGTGCTTGTTGCCCTTAGCATTCACTTACCCTGCCTGCCCTTGGTGCACAAGCGGGCTGTTGAAATCGAGTCCTCACTTCTGGAGAAGCGTGATGAAAGCTTGCTGTGGGAAGGTGCCTTTTCTTCTGTCTGCGCTGTTCTGGTCTGACTGCAGAGGGGAATCCTGAGGACATGTAGGTGGTCTGAACTGCAAGTGGTGCATGCTGGAGGTGTTTCTTTGTCCATCTGTGTTTTGTGTCTAAAATCGTTAAAGTTTCATTATCCCTCCACATAAAGGCAGTAAATTATACAAATTGCTGGAAGGTGGAGAAGATTTACAAGCTCACCTTTCCATTTTCCTGTGTGGCAGGAGATGCAAATGCTTCCAATGTTCTTTCTCCAGGACAGCTTTCTTCTGAACCATATGCAAGTGCTTTATGTGGCTGAATTTCTTAGAATGATGAAGTACTAAAGATGCCATTAGGTGTTAAAATGACAGTTCAAAAAGTGAGCTTGCTCTGCAGCTGTGCAAGATAACCAGTGACTTGAGAGCTGAGACTGTATTGTATAAATGATCCATTTTATTCTGAAGAGAACTATTTACAAAAGAAGTAGAGCATTGTTTTTACTAAAAATATGCCTTTATAGATTTTTATAATATGTATCTTATAAAAACCATACATTTATTTACATTACTGCTACATACAAAAATTACAGCACTGTGGTATATGTACATATCTATAGATACATTCTTTCTGCTTGTCCCTGCTGTGTGCTTTTCCCCTGTCAATCTAAGGGAATCGTTGCTGCAGCACCCAGACACTTCCTTTCTTGGCTTTTTGGTTAAAACAATCTTGCTTTTTATAGCTGAGTGGGGAGTAGAGAGTCTGCCTGATGCAGAGGCATATCTGGCATTTACCATTCTATGTAGGACAAGTGCATTGCAGCTTTGCAGTCCTTGCGCATGCAGCACCACCTGTAGCCTCACTTCTTGCTTCTCTGTGCAAAATTATTCCGTTCTCATTAATTGATCTATTGTTCATAGCTCATCAGCTGCTGATCTAAGTTTGTATTGAGATAAAGTGCTAGTGGCTTGCCTTGCATTTACACTTGCTCGTTTACAGTAGCTTCCCTTGCAGAGTTTACTAAAGGGAGATTGATCCCTTTTCCCTCCTTTGCCCAGTCCATCACCTGTTCCTGAACTGTGGGAAAGTCCTTTGTAACCATAATCTCAGCAGGCATCTCTTCTCTGTGCAATATTTGAACAGTGACTGTGCAGCACTACGGTTTTATTTACCATTCTCCAGGAAGCAAGGCTGAGTGTTGTATTTCAAGCTGCTGATCCCACTCCTTAAATCCACTTTGGGGTCCTGAGTACCTGCTGGATTCATGTGCTTCCTCCATCTCATTCACTGGAACTGATGTTTCCTTTACGCCATGGGTATCCTAGAAGTTATCAAGTGTTGCAACTGGAATGTCTTCTAACCCAACACTGCAAGGATGGTTCCAGGCTCCTGGCCATGACAGGATGGAGATGAGTGTTTGAATGACAGCTCAAGGTGGAATAGTCAGGACCTTGTTAAAACACAACATGATGAATGTCAAGGACTGCACTGATGAGTTTTTTTGAAAACAAAACAACAAACCTGGCTGCTATGTTAAGGCAGTTTCTGTTCCTGTTGAGTAGCAGCTCAGCACAAGGAGGGCTCCTTTGGTGTGTTGTCCAGTTCATTAAACCCAATTCTCTTGTATTTCTGGGTTTAGTAGTGCAACTGAGTCTTTAGGGCTAAGGGACTAGTTTTAAGAAACCATACCCAACTGGCACCTTGGAACATGCTGACTTCCCTCTTGCAATCTCTTCCATCATGGTTATTAAATAAATAAAATTGCAATGGGATTAGGGTAGGTTCCTCCTTAAATGAAGAGATGTGCTGGACATTTCGATTGCCTACCCCTGTAACAGAATGAGTCACTTTCCTCAGCAAACATGGAGCAGAAGGCACCTTTCTTCATTTCATTACTGCATCTTCATCACATAACTTAAGGCCCTTGCCTTAGAATTGCATACATCCATCCATCCTCATGGGGATAGCATCCCACACAGCTGCTGGACATGTGGCTTGAAAAGAGCTGCTGGGGCCTGGGAAGTCACAGCTGACAGCAGAAAAAAAATCTGTGTGGACCAAGATGCTCACATGGCTCTCCCACAGTCAGCAGAGCATCATTTTCAAACAGTGAGACAACTGTTCACAGGTATCGCTGGCATCTGTGAACTCCTGCCTGATTTTGCAGGTACCAAAGTTTGTTAATGCATATGGGTGTAACGGAGTCCTGACAGCAGGAGGGGTGAGCGTGTGCCTCCTGCCTCTGCCCTCTTGAGAGTCACAGCGTGGGTAAGACAGGAGGATGAGTGCTTGCCATGCTGTGAGCATGCTCAGCGCTGCACTAAGTCCCTTTCCCTCACTCGCGCGAGTGGGTACAAGCAGCCCCTCAACAGCTGAGTATTGCCTAGAGAAGAGAGGCCAAGGCTTAGTCCCTTCCCTGCCTGGGAGACCCCAGCCTCCTTTCCCTGTGAGCATGGAGCTGGACTGGTGGTGCTTTACCCAGGTATTTCCTGGAGCAGGATCTACAATCCAGGTTTCATTGCTTTCAAGTAAATGAGTTTTACCACTCAGCTTTTTCTCATCGTTTTCAATCCTGAAGAGGACTCTGCTCCTTGCAACATGGAGCTACCTCCATGTAAGATGATTTGATACCAGTGTGATCGTTTCATGCTAACAAGGAAATATGGGAATGCTCGTATCTTTGTAGGCAGAAAGGATATTAGTACTGAGGTATTATGGATGCCCTATCCCATAGATAAGTTGAATAATAATTAAAAAATCCCCAAGTCACCAACCTCTTGCCTGCTGCTTAGAAGAAGGTGTTTGATACCTAATTCTAGCAGAAAGCTCGTTACTGTAAATAGCGAGCAGAGACAGCAGCTCTCTGTAGGATGGTGTTTTAGCACCTAAGTTGCTGAGCAGGGCAGAGCTGAACGTGTACCTAGCTCCATCTCCTGTGGGACTGTAGGTGGTAGCATCTTTAAAGCAACAGGGAAACAAATTAGCGCCTGTGGGTATTGTGAGCTGGGAGAATGTGTGAAAATTGCATGAGAGCAGCAGGACATCTCTGAGCTCAGGCTGGCGTTCCTCGCTGGTTTCTGATGGTAGACTGTTAAAGAGAGGAGCTGTAAGGTGCCCATCCAGTGCGTAGGGAAGGTCCCCACTGAAGTATTGCAGGATTTCCAGCACCGCTGTGTATACACCACATAAGCTACATTCCTTCTCGTTGATGAAGTCATGCTTACAGCAAAACATCTTCCGTCAAAAGGAGATTTGGCTCCCTGCTTGCTGATGGGCTGAGTAGTAAATGACCCGCAGGCAGGGACAAATACTCATCATTTTCATCAGGCCACAGCTAATGTTACTGTGTGGGGCAGAGTAAGCTGCAGGCTTTCCAGAGCTTTGTAGACACCCTAATCGCCTTTGGCTTTAGTGAAGGCAGCTGCCTGCGTGCTTCTGAGGATCAAGTCTGCCAACCCGGCGTCAAAGACCTACTGACATCATTATGAGTAGGCTTTCAGTGAATTACTAGTTAGGCTTTTGGGGGCCTATTCAGTTAAAATTACAGGTTTTGGGAGGTGTACAGGGCTTTGGGGAAAGGTGTGTGACTTGCTGGAGCTCCACAACTACCTTTGGCCATTGGAGGGACAGTAGGTGCCCCAGGACTGAACATCCACAACTTTTATCCAGCTTGTAATCCATTGTAGATGGTACTTTCTGTGTAACTACAGACTCTGCAACTCTTATCTCTGTAACAGGAGAGAGCTAGAGAAGACAGTAACATCAGCAATTTTACAACTGCCCTGATGTGCGAGGAGCCTGGATTCCCAGCGCGGGGTGAACAGCTACGCAGAGCCGGTGCCCAGGCAGGATCTGCAGTGAGGGCTCAGCTTCCACCACCGAGAGAGCTACACGTGTCAAAACATGGCAATGCTGGGGCCAGAGTAACTCCAGTCTCCGTGGGGTGGATGAAGAATGTCACAGCTGCCAGGACTGGAGGGCAGTATAAGTGACTCCCCTCCCTTCTCTTGCATTCAGCCCTCTTCTTCTCCCTGTGCTTGCTGTGACGGCAGTTCTCAATCCCCTGTGCTGCTTTGTCTTGGGGCTGCTTCTTTCCTTCTCCAGCGTGAGAATGCTTTTAAGACAATCAGATTATTCTTCACAGCAGAAACTGGACTGTGTCAAAGCGCCTAAAATATACCCTGAAGTTTATCACCTCACTTAAAGTATAAGAAAAGTTTCTTTCCATTAGTGTCACATTGTCAATTTGCAAGTCTCCAATTCATGTAAACATTTGGTTCAGACCAGGTGCGGTGTAACTAGTGCAGAGTCTCAAGAGTTAACTCCTTTGCCCCCTTCTTTTTTTCTTGGTGGATCAGAGTTGGGTCCATCAGCAGGCTGGGCAGCTGCCCCACTCCCCATCTTGAAGCAGGAATTCTTGGAGGGGTTTCTCTTTTTCAAATTAATTTTTCTTGAAAAAGGAAAAGAGACGGTTCCCTTCTGCCCCGCCGGGCTCGTCCCCCTGCTGCTCCGGCCTGAACACGGGGGAGGGTCTGGCACTCCGCTTTGCGCCGTAGCCGCTGGAGAAGGAATAAGCAAGCTGGCTCCATTCCTTCGGGTGTTTGTCCATCAGCTGCTGGTCAATGACCCTGTGCATGTCATCCTGCAGCAGAGGGAGAGGAGAGGGCTGTTAGCGGCAACTGATGCTCAGAGATCTCGCGCAGGGACGCGGCTGAAATGGGTGTGAAACGCGCTGTGATGAGATGGAGGAGGGATGACAAGAGCAGGGACAGGTCTAGCTCCCCATTATGCAGCAGGCTCAGCCTTGCTTCAGGCTGTGAAGCTTTCTAGTGAGCACAGAAGGCAAAACGCACAATTCTGAGGGATAAACTGCTCAGGAGGTCCTGCAGAGGAGCATCGCACCTGCTTGGGACTCTGTGACACCCCTAAACTATGTTTCTCTGCTGTCTCCAGCTTGCATGTCCCCTTTGAGGGGAAAAATAAAAAGAATAAGTGCAGCGAATGCCAGAAAAAGTACAGATGTCTGTCCTGAGCAGGTCTATGTGCTTGCAGGCAGGTGCCAGGGCTGCCTGCACAGCCTCTGTTAGTGGGGCTTCTTCAGGGCTGGGGCCAGGTGTGGGCTCACCAGACCCCACGTGGGTTTTGCACCAGACTTACCAAAGAGAACTGCGCTCACCCCTTCCCCTAGAGCCAGCAGAGCGGTGGGAGCGCTCTGACTGTCAGCTTGGCATGGGCAACTGCGCTGTGGTTTGTGAGATGTTTGATTTGGTTTAATCCATGTTTGCAGCACAGTGGAATTGCTCTAAACCAAATAGTCAATTCTGTTGCCACTAATGATGTGCTAATGTGTTCCTTGAAAACCTGGCTATCAGTTCTACAAATTTTAAACCTCCAGATCCATTATTTCTGCTATAATTGCAGATTTAAACTGTGGCTTAGTGAAAATGTGTGTACACAACCTAGCCCCACAGGAGAAATCAAATGTTCTCCAGAGGTTTGCTCCCTGATTAGGTCTGAGGGCACTATCAGGCAAGAACAAGGATACTCTGGATGGGCTATAGCAGTGGAAGTGCTGTTCATTTGGCACCTTGTGCAGGGCAGCCCATCAGGGCAGCACAGAGATGGAAGAGAAGGTGCTGCCATCGCCCACCAGGTGCCCCAGCTGCTCTGTGCAGCCAACTTGGGCTGGAAACTTGAATGATGGCTAATCTCTTGTTGCAGGATTTTCTGCAGGGAAAAGGATTGACAGCCGTGTCCTGGACCTGAATTTAATCTGGAGACTTTCTCTGGGGGAGCAGGAGGGTGCAGGGCTGAGTGGACTGGGGAAGCTTTGGATCTTTTTAGGGCAGAGCTGAAAAGAGGAAAGGCAGAGGGAGAGTTGAAGAGGTTAAGGTAAATATCAGCACTAAGGTGAAACAGGTTTCCAGAGGTGAAGCTGACACGTGAAAATGTATAGCACTTGGATTTTGACGGCACCTCTTCTAGCAAATGATGTAGGCACTCAGGCTCCAGCATGGCAGATCTGTGGATCTGTGTCCTTGAGTAACCACATAACAAGGGATGAGTATGATTTTTACATATATATTTATATGTATA
>NW_010138296.1:0-228 GCF_000699245.1 Pterocles gutturalis
TGATGATGAGAGCACTCTCACTGGGGGTTCTTGCCTTTCTTATTGCCTTTTTTTTTGTCTTGCATGTCGCTTTTTTTTTTTGCTTCTTTCTGCCTCTTCTCACTTGAAGGCCCCTACCATCAGCCCATCGCCTCCAGCTCTCCCAAGCTGCTACCACGTTCCCTTGCCCTGCCTCTCTGCACTTGCTTTGCACCAGAGGCAACATTCAAAACTGAACAAGCTCCTACT
>NW_010138297.1:0-752 GCF_000699245.1 Pterocles gutturalis
TGAGAAACTGAAGGAAGCACCACCTTCATTTCCTTCCCCAGACCCTAGGAACACTTCACTGTTTGGAAACGGTGTTCTCTTATTTGTATAAATGTCTCTTCCTCACCTTCCTAATTCTTTTCCCTGGTTTAAGAAGAAAAGGAAGGAATGGGGTTGACAACACTTAGTCAAAAAAAAGCACTGCGGAGGAAAGAAAATTGAAATGTTGAGAGAGGAAAAAAGTCTGTAAACATGGATTGTGAATTGACGATTAAATTCCCATGTCAATATACCACTGGAATCAATGACAGACACCTTAAAATAAAAAGTATACTAGAAGGAAAAATCCAATTTCCCCTCCCCAGCTGTCTACCAGGAGACCTCACGCTGGGGAAAAAAAAACAAAACAAAAAAAAAAGATGGTGGAGTCCAGAAACTACAGTACTTTAGATCTAGCACCTACAGATACAGAAGGAATCAATACACTTGAACGCTTCTCAGGAATACACCCCTCTGACTGTATCCACCCCTTCCTACCAGCCTGGTTGCTATTGCTGCTCGCAACATAAATATATCCCTGGAGCAACTCAGAGCCTTAGCACCCTGCAAGGGTGGGTATAAAAGGTCTCAAATGGCCTCCCCACTCCTTTCCTGCCATGTGTTTCAGCAAGATGCCCCTGCTCATAGTGTGGAGCGGATGGAGGTGGATCCACCCTTTGAAGACCTGATAGAAGTGGATCCACCCTTCAAAGAGCCCATGGAGGGTAGGTGTC